>NC_141928.1:2720625-2880937 GCF_057802395.1 Ceratotherium simum simum | reverse complement strand
TGTGCTGCGGTAGAATCGGTTTTCTCCGTGCTAAGGTCCTGGGGCCTCCTGAGGAATGGGCTCAGCTCCAGAGCACATTGCAGGAGGCGCCTGGACTGTCCGGAGGCCTGTTTTTTCTCCATTGTGGGGGGGCTGTTCTGGGACATTTTCCCCCCCTGGCCAACCCAGGGCATGACCAAGGAGAGTTGCATTTAAGTCTTGGAGTCCCTGAAAATCTCGGTTTTCTCTGCGCTGTTCTTCCTGCTGAGACATGAGTGTGCGGAGGTGAGGAGAAGCCGCATCCCCAGCCGCAGCAGCACGTTCTCCCCACGGGCAAAGCCTGGCATCTGCGTCTTGCTCCTGTTCCTGGTGGGGGGACACCAGGTGGCTCCTCCTGCCCCCAGTCCCCGGTGCCTCCGTGTCTTCGTTAGCATCTGCCTTGTAACCAAACTCAGCGCGTCCGTCTCTTGGTGAGCGCGGAGCTGAAAAGCACAACTGCGGCAGAAGTAGGTGAAGCAAAGGTTTGTTGCTGGCACAAGCAACGGAGAACACGGGGGGCAGCTCCCAACGCAGTGTCTCCCCGAGCTCAGTGCTGGTGGAGACTTTGTACACAGGAGAGCAGAGGATAACAGGTTCATTTGTAACAACTGTGTTCATTTAGGGGTAGCAGGTAAACATGTTACAACACACATGCATGATCTGAAAATGGCTGCATGGACCCTCCCAGAGGAGGAGAATTTAAGATGCTAATGAGTTAAGGTAACTTTAGGACACTGGGAGCTGGAGCATTTTGCGGGGGTCTTGCTCTGCAAGACAGCAACATCTGCAAAACGGAGATATCCATTTCTGCAAAACAAAATGTTTTCTTGTCTGAAAAACATTTGACAGACCATGGTAGTTGTTGATCAGATCCTCAGTAACCCTTTCTTTGCCTGGTTCCCCATCACACCCCCAGCACGTAAAGAGGTGCACTCACTCACCTCTTCACCTGGCTGGGGGTGAGTATCTTGTGCACCGATGGATTCCCAGTGCCTGGAACATGGACGGGCTCCATGAGTGCTCATCAGAGGAACAAGATACCAACAGAACCATCCTGGCCAGGTCTCCACACAGCTCATTGAGAGATGGCTTCTCTAGATGAGCTCCAGTTTTGAGAGAAGACTCAGAGAAATGAGGGGTTTTAATCAACTTAATCCCAAACACATCTGACCAACCCCTTGCTCCAACATCCCATTCAGCCAAGATACCCAGACGGTTCCCCATACGTGTGGATGCTCCGTGGATGTTTGTTGGAGTTACCCAAGTGAAGGCAGACTCCGGGCCCTGGGCTAGCTCAAGCCCAGCTCTCAGCCCCTCCCCAGGCACGTGCTGCCCCTCTCTGCCTCCCACATTGCACCCACCTTCCCACCCCAGAGCCCACGCTGGCTGAGGTGCCCTCTCCTCCTTCTCTGTGACAACTGCCACCACTACGCAATGCACGGTTCCATCTGCCCTGTAAGTGCGAGCCTATCCTTCCTCAATCCATTTCCCCAAACTCCCAGCACCTGGTATTTTCCTTAGTAGCGCTTATTATACTTTTCCTCCTCCACGAAAGAACTCTGTGGTCTCGTTTGTTCTTTTTGTTTGTCTGTTTCTTTGTTGGTCTCTTTTGCTCTTTAACTCTCAGGACGCAGCACAGACTTGGCACCTGTAAGCTGAGTGAGCATCTGCCTGGCTGCTGGGCTGCGGGAATGAAGTGGCTAAGGTTACAAGCTGGAGGGAAACAGTATCTCCTGGGTGTTAGTGCCGGTATGGGGAGGTGTTCTAGAGGCTCCTCCCTCCTTCCTTTGCCCACATCCTTCAGCCAGGATGCTCCTCACTCCCCACATGGTGAATCCAGGGGCCATTTGGACCCACTTCCATTCTTTCTACCTGATTCTGCAAATGAACCCATCATAACTCACTTTCCAAAATTGTACCTTGCATGAATCATCACATTGGCTTGATCACATCTGCTTGGACACTGTCAGCTTTTATAGCCCTCAGGTACCACAGCTGTAATTAATTAGCTAATTGTGAGATTTGCTTACTTTCTCTCTCGCCTCTGAGGGCAGCGATCCTGTCTGCCTGTATTCATGCTCCGCTTCCCCATGCCCAATCCACCGCCTCACATGTTTACATTCAGTGAATAAATATTTGCCGAACGAATGCTTCTAGCAAAACCTTCCTTTGGCTGGAGAACGTTTAAAAATTAACATTGCTTCTAGCCAAGACGGAGTAACAGGCACCAGAGAACTCTCCCTCCTGAGACCACAAAAGCAAAAAACAAAACCCCAAATACTGGATAAAATATATCAAACAATGGTTCTAAAGAGTTTGGACATCAAACAACAAAAGAAATACACCCTGAAAGATGTGAAACAAAGGAGATGAGTCCTACGCTTGATCCAACTTCTGCCTGGAGAGAGGGGGTTGCAGCAAGAAGGGGGAGCCCAGGAGGAGCCTGGGGGTCTCCCATAGGGGAGGAAATGGAGCTGGGCGTTCAGGGAGGCCACGGCGGCTAGAGTCCACAGGGCAGAGTACCAAAGAGGGGAGAGCACTACACAGAGAATTCCAGAAATCTGCAGAGAGGACCCTGAGTTTTCAGTAAATCGGTACAGGTATGTGAGGGGACTACCTGAGGCCAGGGGAAAAACCACTCAAAGGATTATGAGGAACAACGCTGAGACATGTGCAAGACTAAGAACAGCACCTGTTCCCCCGCCGGAGGGTAGGACGTCATAAGGCACAGGGCATCGAGGGGCACACAGAAGAGCATCGCTCCCGTAGTGAGGAAAACTAGGCCTAGATGAAATGCTGCTGTTTTCACCTGAAGAAGCTTACCAAAAGGATAAAATGTTTCCAAGTAACTAACTGTGTCCCCGAGTAAGCTGAGGAACAGTTATACGATTTTATATAATCTTGAGTAGCCAATAAGTTAAAATGCAGGATACCTAGCATCTAACCAAAACCTACTAGGCAAGCAAAAAGCAAGAAAATACAATCCACGCTGAGGAGGAAAATCAATCAATTGAAAGCGACCCAGAAATGACCCAGATAATAGAATTAATGCATAAGGACATAAAGCAGTTAGTATAACTGTGTTTTATATGTTCAAGAAGCTACAGAAAAGAATAATATTAAGTAGAGACATGGAAGATATCAAAAAGAGCCAAATCAAACATCTAGACACGAAAACTTCAATGTCTAAGATGAAATAGACACTAGGTGGAATTAACGGCAGAGTCGATATTGAAGAATAAAAGATTACTGAAAATCAAAACATAGCAATAGAAACTTCACGAAATAAAACACAGAGAAAGAAAAAGACTGAAAAAAAATAACAGAGTATGAACGAATTGTGGGACAGCTTCAAACATCCCGATATATATGTGACTCAAGTCCCTAAAGGAGAGGAAAGAGAAAGGGGTCAGAAAAAATATTTGAAGAAATCAAATACAAACATTTTCTAAATTTGATGAAAACTATAAATCCACAGATCCAGGAATCTCAATGAATTCTAAACACAGGAAGCCCCAAGCACAACTACACCAAGGCACATAATAATCAAATTGCTTTAAACCGGTGATAAAGAGAAAATCTTAAGGGCAGTCAGAGCAAAAAGGACACGTTATATACAGAAGAATAAAGCAGATCTTTTGTGTGAAACAATGCAAGCTACAAGAGAGTGGGGCAACATCTTTAAAGTCTGGAAGAAAAGCACAAGTGTCAAGCTCCTTTTTCCAGTTTCAGTGAGAAATCATTGACATACATCACTGTATAAGTTTAAGGTGCACAGCATGATGGTTTGATGTGCATATATTATGAAATGATTACCACAATAAGTTTAGTTGACATCCATCATCTCATATAAATACAATAGATAGAAAAGAAAAAATTTTTTCTGCTTGTGATGAGAACTCTTAGGATCTACTCTCTTAACCACTTTCCCATATATCACACAGCAGTGTTAACTGTAGTCTTCATGCTGTACGCTGCATCTCTAGTACTTATTTATCTTTATTTCATAACTGACGTGGGATGCCTCCTGCTTTGTTCTTCTTTCTCAGGATTGCTTTGGCTATTCAGGGTCTTTTGTGGTTCATATAAATTTTAGGAGTGTTTTTCTGTTTCTGTAAAAAATGCCTTTGGAATGTTGATATAGATTACATTGAATCTATAAATGACTTCTGGTATTGTTGAGATTTTAGTAATATTTTTAACAGTATGTATAGCTAATGAGCCAAAAAGGAGTTAAGTGCGATTTTCTAAAAAAATCACATTTGATAAAAAACAAAAAGCTTAAAAATAGTAAGATTGTAGATTGAAAACCAATCCTATCGATAATCACATTAAATATAAATGGTCTAAGAACCAGAATCAAAAGGCAGAGATTGACAGATTGGGTAAATAAGCAAGACCCAGTGATAGCTAGCTTATAAGAAACCCATATTAAATACAAAGACAGAAATAGGCTAAAAGTAAATGGATCAGAAAAGATATGTCATGCTAACACTAATCGAAACAATGTTGGTTTGGCTATATTAATATAAGACAAAGAAGATTTCAGAGCAAAGACATCACTAGGGATAAAAAAGATCTTTTCATAATGATAAAGGAGTCAATTTATAAGGGGGCATAATAATCCTCAACGTTTACGCACCTAATAACAGAGCTTCGAAAACACACAAAGTAAAAGTTGATAGAATTGCAAGGGAGCTGATGGCTGGAGACTGTGTGCTGACCACCCCCCAAAGCTGGGCAGCCAGGCCATCCTGAAGGGGATCTGGGCAGCACATCTCCACGCCCACCACTGGGCCCTGAGGTCCTTTGAGATCCCCTTGGCTGGAAACAGAAGGGTCTCTGGCCATTTGTCCTGGGATTGAGCAGGGACAAGGCTGGGGGGAGGAGAGCAGTAAGGCTGGGTTTCCCTGCTTAATTCAAGCTTTAAATGTGCTGGTTTCTGAACACAGACCTGCTTGAGTCCTAGATCCCTGAAGGCCGCCTCCTCAGGGGGTGAGTTCCCCTCCCTGGAGTGTGCAAGAAGGGGTTACCTGTTGGCACACCACAGGTAGGGGAGGAGCACTTAACCGAGTGTACAACAAGAAGATAATAATAACTACACTGAAGGGCATGGAGTTGATTCCACAAGAGTCTATATGTAAAGTGCTCGATAAGTAGTGGGTATACTTGCCTGAGTGTGAACGAGACCTTGCTTCCTTTCTCTCCTTCATTCATTTGCTGGGGACAGGCAGGTGTGGAGCCCCTTCCACTGTGAGTCAGACCCTAGACAGTCCTTCAAGTTAACTCTGGGGATCCACTGTGCCCTTTGACACCAACTAGTCACACCTGGACGTGATTCCCACGGCTGCCTCCTTCCCACTCAGACTAACGCCAAAGTGCTCTCCTGGCGCTACCACGCGGCGATCCAGGGTTGCGCTCATCAAGCCCCGCTGGCCTGTGGCTTATCACCTCACAGCGCGAGTGCTGTGTGCCTTCCTGTTGACATTCACTCCGTTCCCCGACAATGTGGTCAGGTCACAGTCTCGGGAAGGTCCCGTCTGGCACTAATGGTTTGTAATGCTGGGGTTTTCCCAAGGGCGTTAAATAGCCTGCACAGATGGACACGATTCCTCCCATCCTAAGCACAGGCCCCATTCAACGTGACTCTGAAGCTCCTTCGTCAAGAGGTGGAGGCTATTTCCCCACCTCCTGCACCTGGGCTGACCTCGAGACCTGCTTTGACCCCTAGAAGGTGGTGGAGGAGGCTGTGGGCACTGCAGGTCTCACCCTCAGTCTCACGACCTGAGACACCACGTAAAGGAGCTGGGACATGGAGGAGAGAGGGGCCCAGCTAACCATCAGTCCCAAAGCCAGGCATGTGTGTGAGGCCATCTGGGACCACCCGGCACCATCCACTGCCAACTGTCTGAGCTGCATAAGTGACCCCAGGCGAGGCCAGCAGAGAACCGCCCAGCTGAGCCCCACACAAACTGCTGACCACAGAGTCATGAGCAATAAAATGGTGGTTGTTTCAGACCCTACTGTGAAAACCGCCTCTTCCAGGAAGCTTCCCTTGATCGCACCCTCCACATACCACACTGTCTCTCCTTCCTCTAAACTCCTCTACTTCCTAATAAGAACCACACTGTTTGCTAGTTAATTCCTTCTCATCTGTGTTGTCTTTGTTGTTGTTTAATGGGCATACATTTTATCTCTACAACCAGATTGTAAATAATCCAGGATTGGGAATTTATAGAGTGGAAACAATAAGTAGCTGCTTGCTCTAACTCGCCTTTCTTGGGAATAATATGGAGACCCCAGCAGTGAAGGGAAAGGGTTGGACACGTTTTTGTTATAGGAACTCAGAGGTCACTGTCTTCAGTGGTAAAATGTAGCCAACCACAGTGCCTTTGCACGTGAGATTAGCATGGAGGAAACTGGACCATGTGGTGGGATGTAGGTGGTTTCCTTGTGTTTAGCATCCAGCTTCTCGGATGTGAGGGGCCTCAATTCGTATTTCTCCCAGCTGTCAATACAGATTATTCCAGGACTCTGCTTCTAAGATGGTGTTTCAACTTTTTAATCAAATTACGCCTGAGGAGCTTCAGTGAATATAGCCCTTGCTGGCAGAGCAATTGCAAAACATTAGGAAGGGAGTGACTGAATAAGGCTCCCCAGAAAAATAACAAGACAACCTTGGGCAGAAGGTCCCCTGACTTAGAAGCAGGGGGAGTCTCCAGAGGGTCCCAGCCTTCTCTGCGGGGGGAGGGGTCATCTCCCCCTGATGCAATGTCAGAGGAGCAGCATGGGCCCCTCGGCCTTTCCCCACTATGGAAATGGCAGACGGAAAGCCACCCCTCTCCAAACGCACGTGAAGGTGGCAGGAGAGCAGAGGTGTGCCAGGAGGTGGGCGGGGGCACAGGCCTCAGCGGCGTGCAGGGAAGGAGCCTGGAGTGCGTTTGTCTTTCTCTCCATCACTGCCTGGGGGAGGAGCTGAGCTCCTGAGCTGCATTAACCTTGCCCTTCGCTAAGTTCCCATTAGTCGCTGCTGATGCCGCCCTCCCGGCTTTCTCCACCCTCCTCCCACCAAAGCCAGAATACTGTCTGTCGACGTTGACTGGCCATGGAGCTCCCTGCCCGCTCACGGGGTCTGGGCCACTGCACGTGGAAGGAAGCCGTAACTTTCCAGCCTGGAAACGGGCTTTCTGTGATTTGGCTCCAGTCTCTGGTCTCAGTCCTACGGAATCATGAGCCGGCGGAGGTGGGGCCCAGCCCTCACCCCCCTGGACGGGGAGGCACCCAAGCCCACTTCCCCTAAAGCTAGTGGCCCCTCATCTCCCCAGCAGGAAGGGCTACACCTTGGGACCCCAGGATCCGGGCAGCTGTCTTTCCCAGCCTCCGCTATGGACACCTGAGACCCAAGCACGTCCTTCCTCCATCCGCTTCAGAAAGAGAGGAGGCACGGGGCCACCTCCCTCCCCACATGCTTGGGCACAGTTTTGCTTGGGGGCCAGGGACCAGGGACCAGGCACCCTCTGCCCTTCTGCCCACAGTTCCAGTCTGCATTAGGGGTGCCGCTGGCGTCTCCGTAACCCACAGCCCCTACTACGGCAGCTGATGTCTTTCCAGGCCACCAACAGGGTGCTTTGAGAACTGAGATAGGAGTAGACATTTAGCAGAATTAGGGAAAAACAGCAATTCCTTCTCATTTCAAGCACTATTTTGATCTGGGAAAACAGGCTTGGCCATTGAAACCAGAGCAATCCTGTCTTTTCTGGCCACATTGGAGAAACAGAGTCCCCATAGCATCAACAGGACAGCAGGTCGAGGAGTCACCCAGGGCCTGGATTGGGTTTGGGGCGTACGTATCCGTGTGGTGTTATTCTGCTTCTCTGATCCCTGGTTTTCTCACCTGCTGAGGGAGGGCATTAGGACCAGCCCCACAAGGGTTACGGCTGAGCCTGGTGGAGGGGCCAGTGTCCGCACTCACTGATTTGGTGGCTTCTCTCAGCTTCAACTGCAGAGAGGGGGCTTTTTGGCTTTGGGCCCCAGTTCTGGGGGCAGCGCTGGGGGCTGCGGTACCAGGCCGACCTCTCAGAGGAGTCGGGGAGTTGGGAGGTGAGCCTCCCACCGTCTGGGTGACTCAGCTGCCGTCCTCATTTAAATTTGTACAAAAGGGATTTACGGATTTCCTCGTAATTTAATTTTAAGACTTACTGCTTAATTAAATAGACTTATTAAGCCGTTGCAGAGTATTTTAACGTTTGGCGTAGAAACCGACCTTGCACGTCATGGAGGATATTCTTGCCGGTAGAATTCCGTGACGGGGCATCCTCTGTCTCCAGCTGCTCCAGACTCTTATCCAGCCCGCGGCCCCCCAGCAGCTGAGGGGTCCCTTCCAGGCACGTGCGCAGCCGGGCGGAGCAGCGGCCCCACCGCTGGCTGAGTTCTTCGGGACACTTGTTCTTCTCTTGACACAGGCACCCCGACTTCCTAACGTCTGCAACACCTGCGTGCGGGCAGGAAACAGAGGGTCTTGCTCTTCAAGGGGCCCCACGTGCGTTTGGGAGAAAATAGAGGCCCAGTGAGCCAGGAACCGAAGGAGACCAGAACAGGGGAGAGCTGGCCTCGGCCTCAGAGCAAACACCGCCGGAGGCGGAACAAATCGGGCCGGAGTCCCAGGCCGGTCCATTTTCCCTTTTCATACTTCTTTCCTCCTGGGGCTGCCAGTGGGGTGCGGGGCTGAGGGACCCCATCTGCAGCATCTACAGCCAGGCGGGAGGCAGAAAGCTCACTGGGCCTCTGATGGCAGAAAGCTCACTCTGTTCTGGGGTCTCAGGGAAGAGCGTCAAGGCAGGAGGCTCGGCTGCTGGCAGCGCATCGCGGCTGGGTCAAGGGTTCCTCGAAAGGCTTTATCCCCAGCGACACGAATGCTTTGTCACTTTGCACTGGATGTAAAGGCATCACTAGGCCAGGCCTCCAGTAGTGTGTTCCTCCTTCTGCCTAAGGCATCTTTCAAACAGCTTAGAATGCCCTCTGTCATCAGGACCTATCGACTTCTTTTTTTGTGAATGTCCCAATTTTTTTGAGTTTACCTCCTGTGGCGTGGCATTACACCAGGCACTGGGGATTTGGGAATGAAGATGGCAACCCGCGCACTCAGTGCCTTCCGAGGCTGTGGGGAACCAGACACACACACACGTAGGTTCCCAGTTGTCCCCTGCAGAGCCCGGGGTTCAGTGAATAGCGAGAAGACACCGTCACTGCTTCGGGACCGCATAGAGGGGAAGGGAGCCATCCGCCACCTGGTCGGGGATGCAGGCAGCCCTTCTCAGCGGGGAGCATGCCACGTGTTTGCCCCGTCCTCCCGCCCACAGCCCAGCTCCCAAGAAGGGCGAGCAGCCCCATTTCCTTGGTCTTCCCCTTGAAACCTTGCACTGGGCGCTGGGGAGCCCAGCTGACTGAGTGGGCAGTGAGGTCCACACCGTGTGGCTACCAGCTACCTCCCCACGTGGGGCCTCCCAAGGCGACTTCCCCAGAGGAGACTGGGTGGGGTGCGCTGGAAAGGAGCCTTCCAGAGGGTCTCCTCACAGGCGGGGCTGAATGCTCTGAACGTGGTTGTCCATCCAGTGAGTGTCCTTCAGCGAGTTCTAGAAAAACGCTGCACAGATCCCCCTCCAGGCCACACAGCCAGACTACACTCAGTGACTGGTTTTACTGGAGCTTCCTACATGCCAGACACATCTTTATTGGATTTAATCCTCAGGATGCTCCCACTTTACAATGAGGAGGCTGAGGCACAGAGGAGTTAGGTCACCTGCCCGAGGACACACAGCCTGTAGGAAGCGGGTCCTCACCACCAGGGGCCTCCTGGTGAGACTCACAAAGGGCCTCGGCCTCCCTGGACCCCAAAGTCCTCGCAGCTCCTCGTTTGTGAAATGCTGACCTGCCGCTCTGCTCCGGGTGCCCGGCCGGGCTCTCTCTGGAGAGATAAGCATTTCCGGAGCCCAGGCGCACCCTGGCACCTCCAGGGAGGAAATTTAGTGCCCCCATCAGGGCGACCACCCGGCTGAGGCCTTCATGAAATAAACACAGCATCTGCTGCCCATTATCTGAGACTTGAAGCCAAGGAAAAGTGCATCTCAAGTGGTACAAATTAAATTTCCTCTGTAGCAAGAATCGGCGGAGGTTCGCTACAACTGTCATTTTCCATTTTATCTAGAGCTTTTAAAACTCGACTCTGGACCCCCGCCCCGGAGGACCTGAGTCCACAGCTCCCAGCGTGGCCAGGGACCTCCAGTTTATTTACTTGTTTTTAACTTTTTATTAAGTTTTATTTTTAACTTCAAAAATACCCAGATGTAGAGAGGAGAGTGAACGAACTCCTCACGTGCCCACCCCCAGCGTCCACAATGCTCCACTGGCATTATCTTTGGGTAGAATAACTCTTGTTGCCTGTGGGAATGTGGGGCTATTGGTCATTTGTCAGATGGGCAGCCAGGAGGACTGGGCGAGGGGTGGCAGAGGGGTCTCTGCAAAGGGACTCGGGGTAGCGTCTCGACCTCTTTACTGCATGACCCTGGGCAGGTTCATTAACCTCTCTGGACCGCAATCTCCCCTGGGGAAAATCACAGTAATGAGAGTCCCCTCGCAGGCCCACTGTGCAGCTGGACAGGACACTAGTTCCTGACGCGTTCTGCTCAGTAGCTGGCACACGCTAAGTGCCCTGTCAACAGCAGGGCTTTTTAAAAATGAGAACGTGAATGTGAGAGAGCCTTACAAACTGCACTCAATGCCACGGAGGATTCACCCGGTGGCTCCTGGGAAAGCTGAGTTGCCCGGGGCCTGATCTCAGGCTGCAGGAGACTTGGAAGGGAGTGGGTCTGTTTTCCAACAATGGGGGAAGCCCTGAGTGCTGGCAGCCAGCTCGGCGGAGGGAAAGTCCCATCTCCACCTTGAATTAGGTTCCCGTTTCCCTTAATTGTCCTCCCAGGCTTGTTTCAGAAAAATCTAAGTCTCAAGCGTGCATCAGGGAGTCATCCTAATAAATTATGGCCCTCCCCAAAGGTGTGATTGCTCACCTCCTTCCTCGACTTCCTCAAATCTTCCCCGACAAGCCTCATCAATTATTTGGATCCACGTTACTAAGGCACCGGCTGCTGCCACTCAGAAGAGCCCGGGGGCAGCTGAGCGCCCGGGGAACAAGGGGGCTGGGGACGCAGCTCACTGGAAGGTGCGGGTCCAGTGGTGGTGGAACATGCTGGGCTGTGGGTCCATTCCAGGAGGAGCGTTGGCCTAGAGAGCAGTCCCCAGTGCCAGGCTCAGAGCACCAGCCTGATCCAGGGGGACGCACACTCAGAGTCTGCGGGCACCTCCTCACAAAAGGGTGACATTGCTGGCCCTTTGCTGTGACCCATGGGGGTGGAGGATGCAGAGATGGGAGGACAATATGCTCCTGCCACGTGGGTGACCATCCCCAGGTGCTGGGAGCTGAACGAGCCCTCAGCTACAGCGGTGGGCTGGTCTGCTTCGGCCCTGCCATCCTTGGGGGGTGGGTAAGGTCCTCATCTGACGGCAGAGGAAAGCGGCTCCAAGAGGCACAGGACTTATCCAGGCCGCCTGCCCAATGGACAGCTGGGGCTGGGCCAGGGGCCAGGCAGAGCCGACGCCAGAGCTCGGTTCTTCAACACATTGTCAAGGGGCTTGGATCAAGGCTAGGAGAAAAGGTCGGCTGGCATGTCTCAGTGTCCTAGCTGGCCGGCCGGAACCAGGCGAGGCCTGAAGCTTCAAGGCACAGGTGTCCTTGGCTGAGGCCAAGTGGACCCTGTGAGTGTGACAGGGCATCTGGAGACGCCTCCAGACGTCTCCTCTCCTCCTCCCTTCTTTCATTCCCTCCCTCCCTCCCTCCCTTCCGTCCTCCCCCACTTTCTTCCCTCCTTCCTTCCCTCCTTCTTACAACAAACACTTGCTGTGTATCTGTCAGGCACTGGCATCGAGGGAAGGCAAATTTGCAGAAACCTAGTCCCAATCCTCAGCATTACTCCGTGAATTAATTCACCCACTGGTTTATTTTACAGATGTTCCCCAGGCCCCATGGGCCAGACACTGGGCCGGGAGCGGGGTCCCTGCCCTCGTGGGGCTGACGTCCGGCACAGGAGACCGACAGCGAGGACACAAACATCAATAGGTACAAATGCAGCCAAGGCCGTGCGCGGGTGTCTGAGTTGGAACTGGGCTGAAACTAGGCTGAGCAGGAGGTCAATGCTGAGCAAAACACAAGGACTCAGTCAGACCAGGGGCTGCCGAATGTCCAGCCCCACGCTGCTTTGGAACGAGCACTGGGGGATGGGGCAGCACCTGGCCTGGCCACTCACCAGTGATGTGAACGTGGCCCCTCGCCTCCAAACCCCCAAGGCACACGTGGGATGGTATGCCACCAGGCCCCCGGGGCCGTGTGAGCGTTGGATGAAATTCATGCTGATGAAGCGATGGCCGGCGTCCGGGAGTCGCCAGCAGATGTGGAGTGACCCTGCACCGGCAGAGCCAGGTGTCCTGAGCCGCCATAAGTGCGGTGACTTCCTGGGGCCTGGGAGGGTGTGATTCTGATGTGACGCCGGCCGCAGCCTAGGACACCAGCCTTGGTCAGAGCGGGCCCGCCCCTTCAACGCAGCGCCCCTCCGTCCTCTGCCAGTACAGCCGGTCTGTGTGACTTGCAAAGGGCGTGGGGACAACCGGGCCTCTGCAGGTCCCCCCAGGGTTCTCGCTGGGCCTCCTCTTGTCACTTTATTGCTGTGACTCCGGAGAGAACAAAGCCACAGCAGCTAACATTTGAACATGCATCTGCAACGGCATCAGACGGCGCTGATGAAGACGACTCACGCAGCAATGAGCTGAGCTGAAGCAACCGGGTTTTAGCAAATAAAAGCCGTTCCTTTCCTCGGCAGCGCGGGCTTTGGGGAGCAGCCGAGAGCACGAAACTGCCCAGGTGTCTTCCCCGCAGGGCTGGGGGGCTCGGCCAGGGCGGAGCCGCCTCCCCGGCAGATCAGTGGGCACCTCCCAGACCTGGGTCCAGAGAGTCTCCTGGTAGCCCTGTGCCTTGACATGAGTACAGCCATGTTTGGCCGCTCCATTGACCTACAGCCACCAGCACAAAAAGAAATATAAAAGCTGCTTTCTGCATGGTGGGAACTAACCCTTCTCTCACGGAGAGAGTTGCAAATTGTAACATTTCAAGGCTCTTGGAACGTCATAGCACGGGATGGACTGGCCATCTATGCCGGGCTAGGACGATAACCAAAGAGAACAATGCACGTACACAACTACTATGCTGGGACGTTAGCCAGGGGGCTCAGTGCACGTACGCCACTGATAACCATTTTGTGCATGGGAACACTAAATGCTTGCTCTGCAAACTCTGTAATTGCTTACTCTGAAAATTACTGATGGTATAAAAACTGCTGAAAACTGAGCCCCGGTGAGAGTTCCACCTGTGGAAGGGACACCTTGCCCAGGACGTGTGATCTTTGCCCAGCCGTGTCGATTGACAGGGCTCTCCCGGCAGTGGGGCGTGGATATTATAAGTAACTGATTTAATATGAAATAATTGATTTGATATGAAGTAATTGATTTGATGTGTTCTCTTTTCGGTCAACCTGGTGTTTCTCTTTCCGATTGATTTGTGTCATTTTCTCTTCAGCCGATGTGGGTGTTTTCCTTTTCCAGTCGGGCTGATGTTTTTTCCCTTCTAATACTTGACCTATCTAGATCTGTTTGCAGACTATCGCCTTTACTATCCTCTATATAATAAAATATACCTTCAGTCCATTTGTTTGGGGTGGAAAGTGTCTTTTACGTCTCCGATCGAATCCCCGAACCTCTCATAACATAATTGGCGCTGTGAGCAGGATTCAATTAAGGAGATGCCTTTCCTATTCAAACGAAAAGTAACTGAAGCCAAGGTGGAAGAAATTCCAGGATGGGAGGACCCTCCCTTTTGCACTCTGGCTGGGGAGTGCGCTCATAGGTCAGGGTTATATGAAGCTTGGGATGCTCATCTGCAACGATTTGAACCATTGGATGTGACCAAAGCTTTGCAGACGATGGAAAGGAAAGCGAAAGATGATGTTTCTTTTTTGGCACGGCGAGGTTGATGTTTGTTGACTGCTTATCGCCGGGCTATAGAAGATAGGGATAAGATACAGAAAGAGAAGGCACTCTTGAAAACAGAATATCGCCGGGCTATAGAATATAGGGATAAGATACAGACAGAGAAGGCACTCTTGGAAACAGAATATCGCCGGGCTATAGAAGATAAAAATAAGATACAAATAGAGGAGGCACTCTTGGAGAAAGAAACTTCAGATTTACAGTTGCCTGAAGTCAAGGTGAAAGAAATTCCAGGATGGGAGGACCCTCCCTTTTGCACTCTGGCTGGGGAGTGGGCTCATAGGTCAAGGTTATATGAAGCTTGGGATGCTCATCTGCGACGATTTGAACCATTGGATGTGACCAAAGCTTTGCAGACGATGGAAAGGAAAGCGAAAGATGATGTTTCTTTTTTGGCACGACGAGGTTGATGTTTGTTGACTGCTTATCGCCGGGCTATAGAAGATAGGGATAAGATACAGTAAGAGAAGGCACTCTCGGAAAAAGAAAATTTAGATTTGCAGTCTCGCTTGGCTATGATTCAATGTCAATATCATACACTGGGAGATCAGGCTCATAACTACCAAGCTATAGCAGAAAAGCCTGCTGTAAGAGTTGCCAAATATAAATATAGAAAGAGGAGAGGAAAGATAAATGAACAAAAAGTTCATATGGCCATAGCATCGGCCGGTCCTAAATGGGACCCGGACACATGGGATGGTGATATCTGGGATGATGATTCTAAAACTGATTATGAGGAAGAGGACAAACCACCCAAACGCACAGAGGCACATCCTCTTTGCCGTCGGTGGATGGAAATGGATGATAATCATTCTGTAAGGAAAGATGTAATTGAGGATTTTAACCAACAAGAAATTTCTGATATTTTAGCCCGGGCTACACAAAAGCCTGGAGAAGCCATTATAACCTGGCTTGTTCGCCTATATGATATGGGCGCTACAGGAATTAATCTGGATGCAGGAGATGCTTTTAAATTTGTAATTTTGTCCAATGATCCAGTAATACGGGGAGCTTTCAGAGACTGAAGCATGAATGCTCACCCCCCAAATGATCATGAACAAGACACTAATGGTACAACTTTATTGGCTCTTGCAGTAAAAGGAGCTCAAGATAAATACCCCACGGATGATATGTGGCCAGACACTAATAGACCATGGTATACTTTAAAAGATTGTGTTCAAAAGATGAGAGAAAAATCCATGAAACGGGCTGTGTTTCTGGGGTATGATGAAGCTTTAAATGAAATGACTTTAAGTGTCCAAGCGCGAAACAAGTTGATAAAACCTGCACCTCCGGCATACAAACAAATAATTACAACCCTTCTCATGAATGAAACTGAAAGCCCTATATCAACACTTGCAGATAAGATTATGCAGCTAGCAGACTTGGGAGACTGACAGACAACTGAAAACTCTCCAAGAAGGGAAAAAAGAGAAACATTCTTTAAAAAGGATAAAATGACTCGAGGTGATATGTTTTTGGCCCTACTCCAGGCAGGAGTACCTAAAGACCAAATTGATGGAGTTGACACTAGAGAATTATGAAAACTATATAAAGAAAAAGGGCTGAATGTAAAACAAGTGAATAGAAGGGACAATATAGAGAATGCTTCCAACCCAGTGCCTACTGCACCTAATGCACCACCTCCTCCCTCAGATCCTCTTCTTGCTGACTTATGTGATTGAGGGGAAGGCCAAACCTCTGTATCGATTAATGCCACTATAAGAAAAGATATTAGACCACATGTACCAATTAAAATATTTTGGAAGAATGGATCTACAACTAGTGTGAAGGCACTTGTAGATACAGGGGCAGAGGCCACCCTTATCTATGGGAATCCAACTAAGTTTCAAGGTACATCAATTCTGATAACTGGATTGGGAGGAAAAGAAATCCAGGCAGTTACCACTAATCTTTCTATGCAAATTGGGCAACTACCC
Organism: Ceratotherium simum simum; assembly: GCF_057802395.1. Classification (NCBI taxonomy): domain Eukaryota; kingdom Metazoa; phylum Chordata; class Mammalia; order Perissodactyla; family Rhinocerotidae; genus Ceratotherium; species Ceratotherium simum. The sequence goes on along the minus strand of NC_141928.1, from coordinate 2,864,831 downwards.
CGGCGCACATATCTAATTATGATTGTGCCAATACCAGAATATACAATTGGGATTGATATTCTAAAAGGATTGACATTAAATTTGGCTGATGGACAATACCAATTTGCTATTAGAGCTTTGTCTTTTCATATTAATGCTGTAATTGTGGGATGTTTGCATCATGAAGTAGAAATTCCACCTGCCACGCAAGTGATCAATCAAAGACAGTATCACATCCCTGGAGGACAACAAGAAATATCTGAGACCATAGAAGATTATTTGGCTATAAAAGTCCTTCGCAGAGTAACTACAGCCTAAAATAATCCTATCTGGCCTATTAAAAAAGGTGATGGGACATGAAAAATGACTGTAGATTACAAAGAGCAAAACAAAAGTGACTCCGACTATTCAAGCGGCTGTCCTTGATTTGATTACTCTTATAGAAAAAGTGCAATGTTATCCAGGCACTTGGTATGCAGTCATAGACTTGGCTAATGCCCTTTTCACCATACCTATACCTAAAAGTGTCCAAGAACAGTTTGCTTTCACGTGGCTGGGACAACAATATACCTTTACTAGACTTCCTCAGGGATATGTGCATAGTCCCACTATCTGCCATCGACAGGTTGCTGAAACCTTGGCAAAGATACCTGCTTCTGATGATGTCCAAATAGTACATTATATAGATGATATTATGATCCAAGGAAATGAAGAAGAAAAAATACAACAACAGTTAGAAAAAGTAATGGACACACTTGAGGAGGATGAATGAAAAACTAATCCAGCTAAAATTCAGGGCCCAAGTTCAAATGTTAAATTTTTGGGAGTACTTTGAAATAATGGAAAACAAGAAATTTTACCTAAAGCTAGACAAAAGATATTAGATTTTGCAGCACCCCGCAACAAAAAGGAAGCACAAAAATTTATTGGATTATTTGGATTTTGGAGGGCACATATTCCACATTTAAGTCGGCTCCTTGCACCTTTATATAAAGTTACCAGAAAAAAATATGAATTTGAATGGGGAATGAAACAAAAAGAAGCTTTTGAAGCAGCCAAGCATGCTATCCAGACTGCTTTAGATCTATGGCCAATTAAACCGGGACCCATTGAGTTACAGGTAGATGTCATTGATCAGTATGCCAGCTGGAGTTTATGGCAAAAACAAGGTGCCCGACGTTATCCTCTGGGATTTTGGAGTCGCAAGCTTCCCTGTTCCAATGAAAGATATAGTCCTTTTGAAAAACAGTTGTTAGCCTGCTATTGGGCTCTAATAGACTCAGAAAGCCTTACCCTGGGACATGAGGTAATTATGCGACCCCAAATACCCATCATGCAATGGATTCATAGCACGCCTGTTACTCATAAAATTGGACATGCACAAGAATTTAATATCATCAAATGGAAATGGTATATTCAAGACCGGGCCAAACCTGGCCCAAAGGGGTTGTCTCTATTGCATGAACAAGTGTCTCAATATAGCAGTGAGCCAACTGTGTCACCCAAGACTGATATAACAGAATCTCCTGTTAAATGGGGTGTCTCATATGATCAATTGACTGAAGAACAACAAAAACATACGTGGTTTACAGATGGTTCTGCCAAAATGATATCAAGCTCACGGAAATGGAAAGCAGTTGCCTATAACCCATCCACCCAACAAACAATTGTCACCACCGGAGATAATATGAGTAGCCAATATGCTGAACTCTATGCGGTGTATCAGGCACTTCAACAAGAACAGGGGCAACAATGTCATATATATACTGATTCGTGGGCAGTGGCACAAGGTTTGACAACGTGGATGCCACAATGGAAAAAACATGATTGGAAAATTAATGATAAAGAAATATGGGGAAAGAAATTATGGGAAGACATATGGTTATGATGTCAAAACACGATTGTTACTGTATTTCATGTTGATGCTCACAGTTCTTTAATTTCTGCAGAACGAAAGCATAATTCTCATGCTAATCAGCTGGTGCAAATTCGTGCAACGCACAACCCAGGCTTAGCACAATGAATCCACGAAAAGAGTGGACACTTGGGAGAACAAACTTCATACAGGTGGGCACAACAAAGGGGAATCCTTGTCACCCATGATGATATTGCCACTGCAGTACAACAATGTCAGTTATGCCAACAGTTAAATAAACGGGGAGTTCCACACCCCTACCAAGGTCATATCCAAAAGGGATTATTTCCCGCCCATACCTGGCAAATAGATTTTATTGGACCATTGACAAATTCCTGTGGATATACTTATGCTTGCACTGCTGTTGATACATATTCTGGTTATTTATTGGCTATACCAGCTAAAGTGGCCACCCAACAGAGTGCCATAAAATTATTAGATATAATCAAGTTATATTATGGAACACCAAGGCAAATTCAGAGTGACAATGGTTCCCACTTTACAGGTAAGTTGATTCAAACCTATACCAAGGAAAATTATATAGAATGGATTTATCATATACCTTATTACCCCCAAGCTGCAGGCCTCATAGAACGAATGAATGGATTGCTTAAACAACAATTGAGGAAACTTGGTCATGGCTCATTAAAGGGGTGACACAACCATTTAAGTACTGCTCTAAATGTGTTAAATAATAGGCCACTAGGCCCTAATGAGACTCCTCTGTCAAGGTTGTTACCAACAAAGATTACAGAAGTGGCAGCCACCACCCCCCATGAGCTTATGACCTTAACCTATTGGCCCCTGACTCAGTCTGCTAAACCGCCTTTCCATGCCACGGCCGAAACGGCTGGATTGGATTTATCTACTGTTCATTCTATTCAATTGCCTCCTAAGAAGCAGTCTATAGTCCCTACTGGGATAGGGGTACAATTTCCCAAAAATACCTTTGGTTTGTTAAAAGGACGCTCTGGACTGACAACAAAAGGTATTGATGTACTAGGAGGAGTTATTGATCCAGATTACCAAGGAGAAATAAAATTTATATTATATAATAGTAGTGACACAGTACTAACTGTAGAGTCTGGGGAACGAGTGAGACAATTATTGGTGCTTCCCCTCTTGACTCCAAATGTGTCACAAGGACAACCTCCAAGTGAATTAACTAAAAGAGGAATGCAAGGATTTGAGTCTACAGATGGATGGAAACCTGAAACAAAGGTGTGGGTGACACATCCACCCAATGCGGCTCCCCGTGCCGCAGAAGTAATGGCCCGAGGGCCCACTGCAACGCTCATAGTTATGTATCCAGGTAATAAACAGTTATATCATGTTCCTAAAAATTCTGTTTCTTTGCGTGAATAAATACTCCTGCTGTGTTCGCTATGCTGTGCTACACTTCCATGTCTGCTGCAGACCTACATGCCAACTAATGTCTCTGTAGGACAATCTTTGACCCTGCACTGCTGGACCAACTGCTCTACACCAGTGGGACCTATAACCTGGACTATGAATGACCAAGAAATTTGGTCTCAGAAACATCAAGCAATCTCTCAATATAAGCCTGTATCTGATCAATCACGCAAAACTAGTTATAATTTCTCTATTACCCTGCCTTCTGTTACCCTCCGTGATGGGGGCTGATCTGAACTTCTACAAGCTGGTTTGTTATGCCTAAATGTTACCTTATCTAATGTTATCCTTGATGCTGTACATGATTTGCAAGATCAAATTAATAACATTTCATATTCTAAGGGGTTATTTGATTGATTACCTTGGGGTTTGGGTCCTTTATTGCGAGATAGTTTTATAATTATTGTCGTCATTAGATTTTGGATTCTTGGATGTGCCTTATGTACTTGTGTACGAAGTTCATTGTCTGTGCGTATGGTGTCTTATGGTTAATGGAGACGGCCACGGCCGAATATGTCTTGACATGAGTACAGCCATGTTTGGCCGCTCCATTGACCTACAGCCACCAGCACAAAAAGAAATATAAAAGCTGCTTTCTGCATGGTGGGAACTAACCCTTCTCTCACGGAGGGAGTTGCAAATTGTAACATTTCAAGGCTCTTGGAACGTCATAGCACGGGATGGACTGGCCATCTATGCCGGGCTAGGACGATAACCAAAGAGAACAATGCACGTACACAACTACTATGCTGGGACGTTAGCCAGGGGGCTCAGTGCACGTACGCCACTGATAACCATTTTGTGCATGGGAACACTAAATGCTTGCTCTGCAAACTCTGTAATTGCTTACTCTGAAAATTACTGATGGTATAAAAACTGCTGAAAACTGAGCCCCGGTGAGAGTTCCACCTGTGGAAGGGACACCTTGCCCAGGACGTGTGATCTTTGCCCAGCCGTGTCGATTGACAGGGCTCTCCCGGCAGTGGGGCGTGGATATTATAAGTAACTGATTTAATATGAAATAATTGATTTGATATGAAGTAATTGATTTGATGTGTTCTCTTTTCGGTCAACCTGGTGTTTCTCTTTCCGATTGATTTGTGTCATTTTCTCTTCAGCCGATGTGGGTGTTTTCCTTTTCCAGTCGGGCTGATGTTTTTTCCCTTCTAATACTTGACCTATCTAGATCTGTTTGCAGACTATCGCCTTTACTATCCTCTATATAATAAAATATACCTTCAGTCCATTTGTTTGGGGTGGAAAGTGTCTTTTACGTCTCCGATCGAATCCCCGAACCTCTCATAACACCCTGCCTGGGACCTGGGACCACCCTCAGCACTCGACAGTTTGCATCCTCAGTTTTGTTCGTTCCTAACTGACCCCAAAGATTAGGGGTATATATATATAAGACATTTGTATAAAAAGTATTTACTGAATCCCTGCTGTGTGCCAGGAGGGAGAGACTAGAGTGAATCAGCGAGACTCTTTCTAGGGAAGGGAGGGGTGGGGCTGGGAGGGGTGTGAGGCTAGGAACAGGGGGAGGGGAAAGAGACAATAACAAGTAAATGAACAAAGTGTGAAGAAGGCAGTTCCCCGAAGTATTAAGAGCAGAGAAGACAACATGTAGGGTTGACATGAAAATGACCAGCTGGGGTGGGGATGACTTTAGATGGGGGGCCCCGAAGAGGTGACATGAGCAGACAGCTTTGCACTGGTCAGGGAATATGCGGGCAGGGCCGGGCCAGCAGCACGGAGAGTGGAGGAGGGCCGTCAGGAAGGGGCTGCAGTGAGCAGGACCAGCCAGTGCTCCCTGGGTGGGGGTGGGGCCGTAAGGAGCTCGGGCTTTCTGGGTGCAGCGGAGCCCTGGGAAGGTGTTAGGCACAGAGCGACTTGATCTGGGCTCTGCTTTTGAACGCTCCGTCCGCCTGTTCTGTTGGGACTGGTTACGGGGCTGGGCCCAGACACAGCACAGATCTGCCCTGGCCGTCCAGGGGCTGTCGTGACGGTGGCCTGGCGAGAGAGCTGGCAGGAGGCAGAGAGAGGACAAATGTCCCATATATCCTGGGGGTGGGCTGATGGATTAGACAACCTGATGATGTAGGTGGTGGGGAGAGAGCACAACTCAGTTTCCGACTCGGCGGTGGCAGGGCTGGTGGTGTTCCCTCAGGTGGAGACTGCTCAGAGAACGGGCTGCAGTGGTATAAACCAAGAGCTGCGTCCGGAACCTGCTGCATTGACAAGTGTGTTAGGAAGCCCAGGGTGAGGTCAGGCGGGCAGATGAACAGCTGAGCCGGAGCTCCGCAAGAGGTCGGGACTGGAGAGAAACACGCTGGGCCGCTGGCCTGCAGAAGCCCTGACGGTGCCCGCAGCCACCTTGGGCCAGCAGGCGGAGGGGGCAGAGGGGGAGTAAGCGCTGGCCCTGGGCATCGTCTCCATGAGGCGGGAGCCTGCAGGAACAGCTGTGCAGCGAGAGGAAACCCAGGAACGTGCTCCAGGAGAGGGGAGATGATCCTGAAAAGCCAGAGCGGAGGGCACAGGACCTGGCAATGGGGCGGTCACCGGGCAGCTTGTCGAGGTCAGTGAGGACGGTGCAGGGGATGGAAACCCAACTGTAGCCACTGGTGAAGCTGAACTGCATGCTCCAGACAGGAGAAGCCCCCCAGCTGGTGGGAACCTCCTCAGCCCCCACATCCCTACTGGCCTGTGCTGAGTGCTGCATGTGCGGCTCTAGGCCAGGGTCCAAGAGCAGTGAGCTCCATTCCCATGGGCACAGAGCGAGGAGCTGTGAGGTGCAGCCTCCGGGGGACAAACTCCACCTGGAAGAGGCTGGGAGGGCTTCCTGGAGGAGGTGCTGTGAGTGGAGGCTCAGGGTCTGTGTGTGTTTTCTAGGTCAAGAACCGGAGAGGGCATGAGCCAGAGGGAAAGCAAAGCAGAGAAGACTCTAGAGAGATGTGGGGTGTTTGTAGCTCGAGGTTGGGGGGCGGGGAGGAGGATGAGGGTTCCTGGAGATGAAGCTGGAAGGGGCAGCTGCATCAGATGACGAGGGACCTTGGACGCCTCGCTAAGGACTTTTAACTATAAATAAAACACATGAGCCCAACACTTCTAGGGAATCACCTGGTCTGCAATATAAACTTATCAAATATTTTTGTCCTTTGTAAAATAATAGGTATTCATTATGGAAAAAAATACTACCGTGGGCTGAATAATGCCCCCCAAAGAGCACCATGCCTGGATCCCCAGAACCTGTGAGCACACTTATGTGGTGAAAGGGACTTTGCAGATGTGGTGAAGTTAAGGACCTCGAGACAAGAGATCATCCTCGATTATTGGTGGAGCCCCGTGATCACAGCGTCCCGACGAGAGGGAGCAGGAGGTCAGAGGAGGAGAGGTGACAGGAGGCAGAAGCGGGAGCGATGCACTTGGAAGATGGAGGAAGGGCCGTGAACACGGAACGCGAGAGGCCTCTAGAAGCTAAAAGCTAAAGCTAAAAGCTGTTAAGACGGGGCAGTTTGATATCCTTCACTTTTCACTGAACTTTTACGATGAGTATTTCTCCCATGTGGTTAACGTCGCTTCCCAACATTATCAGACTTTCCAGGTAAAGCAGTAACGTGACCTGAACTACCCTGGACAGAGAGCCCCGGCACCCTCCCCCACTCCTGCAAGCCTGGACTCCTGCGAGGAGCTCCTGCCTGGCGGGTCAGGAGAGGCGTTAGTTAGAGTGCGATGGCTCCGGTGCCACAGTGCTGGGTTTCAGTCACGGGAGGCTAAGAAGGAGGCTTCCTGGTCGGCGGGCAGTCTTCTCGGAGTGGGGACTCGGGGACACATGCTCTTCCCTCTCGTGCTTCTGTCATCTTTGCCCGTGGCATCCAAAGTCAACGTGCTAGACATGGGGGGTCTCCCCTGGGAGAACGTGCTGGAAGGAGAAGCAGACATGGAGGGTCTCCCCTGGGAGAATGTGCTGGAAGGAAAAGCAGACATGGGGGGTCTCCCCTGGGAGAACGTGCTGGAAGGAGAAGCAGACATGGAGGGTCTCCCCTGGGAGAACGTGCTGGAAGGAGAAGCAGACATGGAGGGTCTCCCCTGGGAGAACATTCTGGAAGGAGATACAGACAGACATGGAGGGTCTAATTGGGAGGATTTTATGGCTCCTCGGGGAGAAAGCTCATCACCACCACAAACTTCCAAGCGCCTGGCCATGCCTAAGGGCCCGGAGGCTGGGAGACAGGTCCGGGCAGTGAGCCAGGGAGCAGAGGAAGCAGCTTTGGACGCCGTCCAGCCGTGTCCGCCACAAGTTCAGTGATGCCCCCTGGGGCGTGTTGGAGCACCTGTGTGTAAGTGGAACATGGAGGAAAAGGAGCTGATGGTCCAGCAGAGGACAGGAGACAGCGCGCAAGACCCTGAGGACCGAGGAAGGACAGACGGCCAGCAACGCCTGCCAGAGTCTGGAGCAGGGAGCCGACACTGTGCTGGGGAGGGCCGGAAACAAGAGGGAAAGGAAAAAGCTCTGGTTGAGCGCCTGAGACGCCTCTCTTCATCAGAGCAGAAGGTGGAGTGGGTTCTGTGGTGACCCCAAAAGACGTGTCCACCTGGGGGCTGTGAATGAATCCTCATTTGGAAAAGAAAAAGGTTTTTGTAGATGTAATTAAGTTGAGGGTCTCGAGATGAGATCATCCTGGATTACCTGGGCCCTACATCCAATGGTAAGTGTCCTTGTAAGGGACACACAGAGGACAGACAGACAGACACAGGGAGCAGGCCACGGGAAGACGGAGGTGGGGACTGGAGTGAGGCTGCCACAAGCCCAGGAACGCCTGGGGCCCCCAGGAACTGGGAGAGGCAGGAGGGACCCTCCCCTGGAGCCTCTGGAGGGAGTACAGCCCTGCAGCACCTTGATTTCGGACTTCTGGCCTCCGGTACTGGGGGAGAGTCATTGTCTGTGGCTGTAAGTCACCCAGTTTGTGGCCCTTTGTTATGGCAACCCCAGGACACTAACACGGGAGGAGTGCGGTACAGACAAACTTCTCTGAATGCCCAGGAAACTGATGCTGGAGGCAGTCATGGTACCTTCTTGACTCTTCCAGAATCTCCATGAAGTCCCGGAACGAGGACCAGGTTGATCTCTCTCTGTGTCCACCACCCTGCCTGGCCCCTGTGGCTCTGGGCCCAGGCTCTGCTGAGCTGAACGTGGGCAGGATCTGGGGCTCACCAGCCAGGTGTGCGAGAAGGGCCTGGGCTGCCCGCGTGGAGGGCGGGGGGCGTGGACGGTTCTCCTAGCCCACGCACCAGGCCCAGGCTCAGAGGGAAATGGTCTCCTCCTCTTTCCCAGAGACCGAGGCCAGAGCAGCAGTCGCTAGCTATGAAACAGGAGCCTCAGGGGTGGGCCCACAATCAACACAGAGGATTTGCTTTTAAACATTGGTAATGTTATAACTAACGAAATAATTTCCCAAGAGAAGCTTCCTGTCTAGCAGAGCACTAAATAATTTGTTAGTTTGAAACTTCTCCAAGATTTATTTGATTAAAAAACCATCGACTATAGTTTTTAATCCACACATGCACAGAAAATTCTTGAAGCTTCCAACGTATTAGAATGGAGAAATGAAGTTCACAGCGCGTCTCAGATGACACCCTGTCCCCTTCCCACGTTCAATTAGCCACCCGCCCCCAACACCTCAGAGTGTGCGTGCAGGACAGACCCGAGATTAATTTTTCATGGGGCATTGGACAGTAAATGATTTTTCTATTTACTTGTGTAACTCGTACATAAAAGATGATGGTATTTCATCAAACACAGACCAACTGCAAATTATGTTAGATAAACAGTGTGAAAAAATTCAATATGCTATTGACTGTTTATGTACACACACGTATATATTATTGATATATATTTAAGAGTAGCAATCTAATCATGTTGTTAACCCTTTGCGAATGGTTTGACGTTTTTGAAGTGTTGGCGTGTGGTTTAGAAAATTTTAAATGCCAGTACAGTGCGGGGTATGTTGTAATAGGTTTTCTTTTAATCACCTCCCCCATTGACTCCAGCCCTACTGAGTTTCTGAGAAGATCCTCAAACTGGGCTTGTTTTAATCTTTGCCTCTCTAGCCTCTAACACAGAGGTTGTCTACTGGGGGCCATTCTGGCCCTCCCAGGGCACGTTTGGCAATGTCCTGAGATATTTTTGATTGTCACCACTTCTGCTGGCGTCTAGCGGGTAGAGGCCAGGGATGCAGCTAAACAAAGAATTGTCTTGTCCGAAAACGTTGACAGTGCTGAGGTGGAGAAGCCTCGCCCTGATGAGTACAACGCCTGATGCTGGAGAAAACTCGGTCCACGATCGAGGAACGGAACACAGCGCTGGAGTTACGACTTCTCACAGTCCACGCATCGCTGCTCCAGCAACCTGGACGTCTTCCCCACTTCCCTTCTTCTCCTTTAGGACACAGCCCCAGGATCACCTTCAGGGACAGCCCCTGTCCCTACACCAGAGCTCGGGGCTCTCTCCACAGGGCTCCCAAGTCACTCCACTCCCCCATTGATTAAAGCACTTGTCCCAGCCGGTTAGGCTAGTGTTAGGCTAGAGTCTGCTCCCCAATGGCTCATGAAGCCCACTGGAGTAAACTCTATCTTGTTTATTTCTGTTTCCCCAACAGCCAGTACAAGGCTCAGAGCCTAATTGGTTCTGAAGAAATGTTTGCTTGATGGCTGGCTGGCTGGCTGGCTGGCTGGGAGGATGGGTAGATGGGTGGGTACACGGATGGATGGATAAATGGATGGTTAAATGGATGGACAGTGAATGAGTGGATTGATGGATGGATGGATGCATGGGTAGATGGATGAATGAAGGCATGGGTAGATGGATGAGTGAATGAGTGGGTGAGTAGATACATGGATGGGTGGATGGATGGATAGTGGATGAGTGGATGGATGAATGGATGGGTGGATGGATACATGGATAGGTGGGTGGATGGATGGATGGATGGATGGATAGATACATGGATGAGTAGATGGATGGATAGATGGGTGGATGGATGGACTGGTGGATGGATAGATACATGGCTTGGCGGATGGATGGGGAGATACGTGGATGGGTGGATGAGTGGATTCATGGATGCATGGGTGGGTGGATGGATGGATGAATATATTGGTAGATAGATGAATGGATGGATGGTGAAGTGGATGGATGCGTGAATAGACGGATGATGAAAGCATAGATGGATGGATGGATGGGTAGTGGGTAGGTCAGGAGACTTGGCTGTAGTCTTTTGTGTGCCACTAACTGGCTATTTGACTCTTGCAATGTCAATCATGCTCTCTAGGATTGCTTACCTGTTTGGATAGTTGGTCTCAGAGGCAGGGGTTCGTTCCCACACAGTGCTGTGAGGATTCTGGGAGCTCTGTGCAGGTGGCCCTGGGGTTGCCATGGGGAATGTGTTGGACACCTGAGAGAAGGGTTACCAGATAAATTACAGGACTCCTAGTTAAATTTGATTTTCAGATAAATAACACTAATTTTTTTTTAGTATATCTCAAATATTACATGGGACATACTTATACTAAAAAATTATTTGTTGTTTTGAATTTGACATTCAGATTTAGCTGGGCACCCTGTATTTGTCCTTGCTATCTTGAGACTCCACCTGTGAGGGAGAGGAGGGGGAAAGGAAGGTGTCGTGCTGTTGTCGTTCATGTACTGTGTGAGCTTCTGACGCAGACTTCGAAAATTGCTGGCAGAAAAGATCTTTAGTTCCCTTGTAGCAGCCCTCGGGTCTTGTGAAGCTGGCGAAAGGAGCTGCTACCACCGTGTGTGTCCTTCGTGTCCCAGATAGCACGGCCGACCACGCAGAGGTGTGTGCAGGGCTCTGTCTGGTCCCCTCTGATCTCCGTGGGCGCTGGAAGCAGCACCTGGCCCCCCGCCCTGTCCTGCCCGTCCTACTTCGAAGCATCCTTTCACTGTCAGGCCAGATCTCCAGCCCTCCCTTGGCCCTGCGCCAAGGCCTCCGTGGGCAGAGGAGGGACCTGTGTCTGGGCCTTTTGAGGACAATTCCAGGCCCCTTCGCTGCAGTCCCAGCTCTGCTTTGAGACAACAGATAGAGTAATTAACTGCGCAGCAAACAGCAAGAAGCCCGCTGCAAATTCGTGTGTGTTTGTGGATTTTCACTAGCCCAGAAAACCCACTATTACAGGTTTGGAAAAATCGTTGGCCCTCCGCAAAGAGCTCCAGCTGGAAGGCCTGGCAGTGTGGGAAAGCAGCCTCAGTTAGCAAAGAGGTGGATGCAGATGAGGCCGACGGGAGGGGCTCAGCCCCAGCTCTCATCAGCAGGGACAGGGGACAGAGTAACCCTTCTGCACAAGTCCTCCCTCCTGCTCCCCCGCCTGAGCGCTGAGACCAGCGGCCCCGGGCCAGCCCCTGGGTCTCTGGGATCAGAGGCTTACCAGATGCCACACGTTTCCCATCCATTCGGTAAGTATCGATGGGGTCCCCACTCCATGCCAAGTGCTGGGAAACACCTGCTCCCAGCCCTTGACCCTCGGGGAGTCAGAACGGTGCTTCAGGGTGGGCCGGAGCAAGACTCAGCCGGAGAGTGTCGGCGGGGGGGGTTTGTTCCTAGGAGGTGGCTTCTCAGCCAAGCCCTGAAAACTAGCCAGGTAGACGGGGAGGGTGTGGGTGTCTGAGCAGGGGGCGGGCCCAGCATGTGGGGACCTGGAGGTGGCCGGAGCTGGCAGAGTGGAGGAGCCAGCTCTGACCTGCAGGTTGTGGGGAGTGAAGGGCCAGGAGGAAGAGGTGATGCCCTGATTTGCGTCTTGGGGGGCCTGGTGTATGGGAGCCAGTCCCTCAATGACAGGAGTGTGAGGAGAGCAGCACTGGGGAGAAATAGTCCAGGTACAGTGGGTCTGAGATGTCCGTGCAGCATCCAGAAGGACCTGTCCAGAGAGTGGAGGGTGCCGACCCTGCTCTCCCAGGCCTTCAACGTGGTGGCGTGTTAGCATCACCGGGGGGGCTTTGAGAAAGCCCAATGCCAGGCCACACCTTTAGAGTCAGGGGTGGGACACAAGTATCGGTAGCTTTCAAAGCTCCCAGGGATCCAACATGAGGCCGGGGTGGGGAACGCTGACGGAGAAGGACCACTGAGGCACATCCACAAAGGAGTCACTGCCAGACCGACACCTGCAAACAGCCCAGCCCTTCCTCCCCAGACCCTCGGAGAAATGGTGTGCCCTGTGTCTCCCTGCTTCGGCCCCCAGGCCTCCTCTTGGCTGTGGTCTGCACCAGCCAGGGTCAGCCAAGGTGATCTCACTCCAGGCAGTCCAAACCCAGGAGGCAGACCCTCCCTGCTGGAGCCCAGGCCGCCGAGACGCCTCCGCTCCCAGCCTGCCGCTCACTGTCAACCTCGCGTCTGCAGCACTGGGGTTGAAGGCGGCTGTCGTCCCCGGTGTGGGTTTACCTCGGCTCTCCCAATTCCGAGACTTAATGGTCTCTCGCTGCTGAGTTGTAGGCAATGAAAAGTGAAGCTGACACTGGAGATCCGCTTGCCCTGAATAGATAAATCAACCCCAGAATCTGCTCGAGTTTTAGCTTCACAGGTGCAACTATGCAACCCTTTTTAGAACCGTTCGTTAACGTAGGATTAACAGCCCCAGAAAAGTTCTCCAAAAATAGACTTAATAACAGATGCAGCATGCAATTATTATTTTTCTTTGGGATCTTAACAATTCCTTCTCACAAAGATATTTTTCGCTCGGCTGAAAATATCCTCCACTGAGCACGGAGACGGGGCCTCCCGGCCTCGACCGGCCATGTCATGTCCGGAAGGTTCATGTGACAAGGACAGGTCTCTGTGGGGTGGAACTGGGGTGTGTGCTGGGAGCTGAGTGTCAGGACCCCTGACCAGGCGCAGGACCCACACGGCCACCCTCCCCTCCCCCACCCCCCAAAGGTGAGCGAGAGCCACCGACCCCACAGGGTGACAAAGGAAATGAGAATGAGCCCTTGCTGTGCTGCCAAGAGGGGAGGAAAAGAGAAGAGAGGAATTGTCTCTGACAAAGAGCTGGCAAGTGTTTCAGCAGGGACTGAATCCTGATCCCCCCCAGCATTGTGCGGAATTGTGTCCTCTCCCCAAAATTCACATGTCGAAGTCCTAACGCCCAGTACTTCGGGATATGACCTTATTTGCAAATAGGGTCATTACAGACGTAATTAGTTAAAACAAGATCACACTGGAGCAGGGTGGGCCCTAATCCCACATGACAGGTGTCCTTATAAGAAGAGGAGACACAGGGAGGCGAAGGTCGTGTGAAGACACAGAGACACAGAGGGAAGCTGGCCTGTGATGACAGAGGCAGAAATTAGAGTGATGTGTCTGCAAGCCAGAAGCCAGAAGAGGCGGGGAACAGACCCTGCCTACAGCCTCCAGAAGGAACCAGGCCTGCCATCACCTTGATTTGGGACTTCTGGCCTCCAGACTGTGAGAGAGCAAATTTCTGTTGTTTTAAGCCCCCAGCTCGTGTGAATTTGTCCCAGCAGCCACGGGACGCTGATACACTCCATCTCTCTGGGCCCAGTGTAACCGGGCACCTGGGCAGCAGGGCTGGGCAGCCTCGACTGTGGCCCCTCCCCCGGGGTCAGGGACTAGTGCCCCCCTTGCATCGAAGAGATAGAGGGCAACAAAAGACTCAGCTCTCTTCTGACCAGAACGGTGGTCCCTTTGCTTCTGCGTCCACTCACCACTGCCAGAGAGGTTTTAATGAGGACCTCCAGGAGACCTGGTTCTAATCTGGGTCCCCGCCTCCCAGCTGCAGGCCCGTCTGCTGGTGGGTCACCACCCTCTTGGAGCCGCACGTCCTCCGTCTGTGCAGGGGGCTCTGACACCAGGGTTACTGAGAGGGCAGAAGGGACCCCTGCATCTGCGAGAGCTCCGAGAAGGCTGGCTGCTGGCTGGGCATTGTCGCTAGGTAGGTGATGGGTGATCGTAGCCGAGTCCCCCACAGGTTCTAGATGCCCTGCTTGTAACCGGTGCATCTGAAATTGGGCAGATATGGAAAACTAAGAGATGGGGCTATGGCAAGCTCTCCTGGGGGGACAGGAGGCCATAGGGGTTTCTCCCTGGGGGGGCTGCTGGCGGTGGTCTCTCCAGGGCAGGTGACTCTGGGACCTCACCAGGACAAGGCTGAGAGGGACAGCACATGCTTCCATCAAACCCGTTGTCCCCAAAGGTGCCTCCTGCTCCGTGCAGCCAGTGACAGTCCTGCAGCGGGAGGGGCACGTGGGGAGGAGGAGTGGACAGAGATGGGAGAACAATGTCCGCCTAAGGCACCGAAGCTGGACTGAAATGTTGCCAGTGGCCAATGGGAATGAAGCCAGTCGGCCAGTGGCTCACAGCCCAGTGTAGGCAGAGATGAGGATCCCTCAGGAGCCCCTAAACATGCAGATTCCTGGGCCCCAGATTCCGGTCTGAAGGGCTGGGTGGGCCCAGGAATCTGCCTGTTTGACGTGTCGTCTTGCCGTCTTCCTTCCATTCGACTTCTCTGGAAGCTAAGAAGCTGGCCTCTCCCGCCACGCCCCCTGGGTGGCCTTTCCATCTGTAGGTCCTGGCCCCTGGACTAACCCACCCACAGATGGGGGGCACCCACTACTCCACCCGGAGCAAGTTCTCGACACCCCGTGCCTCAGTTCCGTCACTTATTAAACGGGGATAACAATGCTGCCTGCCTCACAGTGTTGTTGTGAGAATTAAATGAGGTTCAGGCAAAGCACTGGACCCGCGCAGAGCACACACTCAGTGCAGACCCAGCATAGCTGTCATGATGAGTGGGTCCCGGGAGTTTGATGAAACCCCCGTGCTGTGATAAGGAGCAGACAGCTACCAGAGAGTGAAGGCCGTCTAAAAAAATAAGAAAAGTTGAGGAGGATCAATGATAGTTAGATTCCAATTGCAGAGCTCATGTCAGGGGCTTTGGGAACAATATTTCTTGGGTTACTTCACCTCTGGAAGGAAGGTCATGAGAAACTCGTTCTCCTTGGGAGAGCTGTCTTCTGATGCCAGCCTTGTCCTGGAAGAGGGTGTACGTATAAAAATGTTTTCATTAACCTATTTTTGACTAGTTTTAGATTTACAGGAAAGTCACAAAGATGACACAGAGAGTCCCTGTGTGTCCCTTGCCCGGTCCCCCCATTGTGAGCCTCTCATATGACCATGGTCCACTTGTCACAACTAAGAAGCCAACATTGTCTCAGTGCCACCATTAGCTAAACTCCAGACTTGGTTCAGATTTCACTATTCCCCTAATGTCCTTCTCCATCCCGGGACCCCATCCAGGACCCCACATGACAGGGAGTCATCCCGTCTCCTTGGGCTCCTCTGGGCTGTGACAGTTTCTCAGACTCTCCTTGTTTTTGATGCCTGGACGGTTTTCAGGAGGGCTGGGCAGGAGTGTCGTAGACTGCCCTCCATGGGGATTTGTCTGATGTTTGTCTCCTGTCATGGCTTTGGGAGTGACAGTACTTGGGTTACTTCCCCAGGTTTCGCGGTCTCCAGATTAAAGTGGGGTGATGGGTTTTGGGAGGCAGACCACAGAGGTGAGTGATCTTCTCATCATATCCTATCAAGGTCCATGCTGTCACCATAACTCATCACTGTTGACATTGACCTGGCTGAGGTCGTGCTTGCCAGGTTTCTCCACTGTAAAGTTACTTTTATTTCTCCCAAAGGGGTGTATTTTGTCATTAGTGTTTCCTGTAGACACGACTCACAGGCAAGGGGCCCTTCCCCGGGCCCCAGAGTCTCCCGAAACGCCACGTGCGATGCATGCATTACCTATTGTCTATTCATGAGAGTGCTGGTGTGTACGTGGGAGCACCTTCAGAGCATCCTAAGAGGGTCTATGACCCCCTCCCCAAAAGACAAGACAGTTCAAAGCCAGGGCACCAGTGTTTGAGGATTCAGGAGCCTCCACAACTCTCAACTCAACAGGCAAAGCTGCCTGTTCCCAGCGGCGTCTCTTCTGGTTGGCTTTCCCCCTCTTCTGCACGGGGGCACCTGCTCTGCAGGCCTGTCTGCCCCTCCGGCCCTTGACCTCCCTCTCATGGGCCCTTAGCCTGGGCACCGGCTCTGCAGCCAGCATCTGCTGGGGCTACACGAGAGGGGCGAGGGGTGGAGACCCACGGAGCTAGAATCCATACCAAGGAAGCCGGGGGTGCAATTTCACGTCTTCTCTGCCCTTTTCAAATATTTATTTCTCAGCCCTGCCATTCTTCACTTTCAAGGGGCCTATATCTTAAAATGGGTGCTTGATTTAGTGCTAACAATGGCAACTGTCTAAACCCTGGCTAGTTCTAACTTTAATTAAAATGACAAAGAAGGGGGACGGGGGCTGAATTACGGAGAAGTGTTCCGTTTCTGATGCCTGTAATTAGAGAAGCACAGTGGGCGGTGAGCAGCGAGTGCAGCTCTCATCACGTCCTGGATGTAGAAATCGCCCCACAGTCCTGCACAGGAGCCGCGCCCACGCGTCTGAAGCCAGCGTGCTGTTGGGGAGCAGGTCACCCCTTCCTTCCTCTCCGCAGAGCCTCCAGGCCCGGCCAAAGCCACCTCCAGGGACGAGCTCGCCGGCTGCCTTTCGCGTCTTCTCCTCTGTCTCCCTCCTTCCCTCCCTCCTTCTGTGCTTACGTGGATCTTTTCCAGGATCCTCTTCCCACTCAGAAGTGACAGCCCACCCCCAGATAAAAGCCCCAGCTCCATTTTCAGGTTTGGTTCATGTTTTGGCCTGAATGGTGTCCTCTAAATTCATGTGTGGAAGTCCTAACCCCCAGGACCTTAGTACGAAACTGTATTTGGAGATAAAGTCTTTACAGAGATGATTAAGTAAAACGAGGTCTCCAGGGCAGGCCCTAGCCCAATGTGACTGGTGTCCTTATAAAAAGAAGAAATTTGGACACACGGAGAGACACCAGAAGCATCACGGGCAGATGAAAAGCCACGTGGGGACCCAGCGAGGAAGAAGGGGCCGTCTGTAGGTCCAGGAGACAGGTCTCGGGAGAAACCAGCCCTGCCCACAGCTGGATCTGGACGTCCAGCCTCTGAGCCATGGGAACATGAGTCTCTGGTTTCAGCCGCCCAGTTAGTGGTGCCTTGTCATGGCCGCCCATGCGGGACCATGAGGTCCAAGAGTCTGGGAATTCTGGCTTTCCAGTCTCTCCTCACCTGCTCACCAAGCCTCGTGTAAAGGCCCAGGGGGCGCATTTTAACGCACTCACTTCCTCTCCTGTTTGTGGGGTCCACCTGGGGTCCACGGGGGTGCGGGACACCAAGAGCAGGGCAGAGGTCTCATCGTCACCCTGACCGCCTTGCCCAGAAGTTGAGGCCGGGGGAGCCAGTGGCCACTCGAAGGGCCTGCACACAGGTTTGCGAGCAGCCAGGGACAGAGAGCAGCAACTTGCAATTCCTTACATCTCCTTCTTTCCAAAGTGGATTCAGTCCCAGTCCTGGGGAGAGGCCCACTGGGACACAGTTGAGGGTGTCATCCCCCACCTGCCATGAGAATCTGCACGGCTGGGGCCTGGAGCTGCCAGATAAAATACAGGACTTTTTGTTAAGTTTGAATTTCAGCCATATGACCCAGCAATTCCACTCCTATGTATACACCCAAGAGAAATGAAAACACAAAATTCTGTTCACGAATGTTCAGACAGCGGGATTCATAATGGCCTAACGGTGGAAACACCCCAGATGTCTGTTGTGAAAGAAAAGTTTGCACCAGGCATATGCTAAGAACAGCAAGACAGATTTTATCTGAGCTACTGCACTAGGGAGAGACACCTCGGTGTAGAACTGGGCTCAACTCAAATACAGCAGAGACAGCTGGGTTTTCACAGCCAAGGAGCAGAGCAAGGGGCTCTATGGGCCTCCTGGAAAGCAGGCACCTTGGCCTACATTTTATAGAGCAGGAAAATGGAGCGCAGAGAAGTTTCTACTTGTTGAAATGGACTCAGCTCTTAAGTGATGTGTGGCAAGCAAACCAAGTCAGCAGAGCCTGGAGCCTCACCACACAATTAGGAGAAGTGGAATCCCGCCCCAGCTGACGGCCGGATCCTGAAGTGGGTGGGTGGAGGTCATGGGCTGGAGGTTCAGTTCGACACCTGCAGGGGGAGGAGCACATGGACGATGACCTGGCTCTTCTCCTCATGGACCTCACATGGACTCGGGGGCGAGCTGAGCCCCCGAGCCTGCCTGCAGGTCTACGTGAGGACGCACCTGCCCCCCTGCCCCGCGGGCATTGGAACCCCTCCTCCTCAGCCTTCCCAGGGCCGGGGTTGATTCCTGAATCCTGGAAGGCCAGTGGAGCTCCAGGGGGAACCAGTCAGGATGACACGCGAGTTACGCTATCAACATGAACCTCAGGACTGGGGAGGCGGATCTGAAGGCAGCCTGGCCCCAGGTGGGCTGTGCAGAGGGCGCGTTGTCCCCGCTGGGAGGGGAGCAGCCTCCATGTCCCAGCACCTGGAGGGCTCAGAGCTCAGCTGCACAAATGCCCCATTAAAGGGAAGCAAACGCTGCCTGATGTCCATGAAGGGAAAGAGAAATGAACCCATAAGTGATTCCCTAAAAAGCATTTATTAGGAGAGAGAGAGAAGCCAGCTATGCTGGGGCTGAGAGCTGAGATCCGGAATCCTCTCTGAATGTATTTGCAGAAACCACACCCAAGACACGACCTCTGAGCCTCTGAAGTCCCAGCCCCTCGGGCCTCCCTTCCTTGACCCCCTCTGCCTGGTTTGGGTTGGCTGGGGCCCACAGACACCGGTGAGTGACCATAAGGAGAGGGAACATCACGGTTAGGAACTCCCTGTGATCCTCTTTGGGCAGGTAAGTACACAGTAAACAGAGAAGTGAACCACACGTGAGGCGCATGCGTGTGAGGGGCGGAGCGGGAGTGGAGACTGAGTTCGTTTGACTCCAAATCCCGTGCTCGTTGAACTGTATAGTTTGGATAATAAATTCCTTGAAAACAACTACCTGTGTTTTCCCATTTCTCAACACTGCCCGCCCTTCCCGAGACAAGACGTGCCACACAGTAGGTGCCACCACCACCATCACCATTTACTGCACCCCTACTCTGTGCCAGGGCTTTGGATTCCGTCAAACCGGGGGCTGCCTCCCCTCCCAGGGCAGACCCTTCAGTTCCTTGAATCAGCATCGGGTGGACAGTTGAGGTCACCAAAGACCTTGGTCAAATGGTCCCACCTGCCTTTCATTCCCTGTTAAATGTGTCACCAGAAAGCATTTCCAGACCCGCCTGCAGCCTCTCCCGGCACAGCAGAAACGTAGGTTGTCCAAAGCGTCCTGGGCCCAGGCCTGGGGTCACCATCGCCCTCAAAGTGAGTGAGGGTGGACGAGGACCAAGGGGCTGCCTCTGGTCTTTCTGCCCAGGCCCCCTCACTTCGGGCCAGGCTACCCTCCTGGGGACAGAAGAAGGGGAGGAGGTGCTTCTCACCTCACTTTCAAGGAACCTTTTCCCGCGGAGTCGCTTTCAGCCTCTTAGCAGTGAGACTACAGCCTCTCAGCGGCAAATCCCTGCCAGCACTCCCTCTAGTCCAAATGCTATGGCCTCTCTCTGCTGCATGAGGCCAGCGGAGGACCCAGCCTTTCCCTAAGTAGATCTGGGAGGTGAGGCTCATCAAAGTGGGGCGAGTGGGCCGCACCTGCCTGCAGGGGCTGAAGCAGGAGTCTGCATCTCTGACAGACCGTGACCGCTCCCCCCGCCCACGTGCACAGGTCTATTACAGGGAAGGCTGCCGTCCCCAGGCTGGCCTGTGGGCTAGGGTGCCAGGTGCCGTCGGCCGGCACCCTCTGTTTCTGAAAGGAGGCCGCTCAAGAGGACGTGCCCAGAGGGAGTTGCATCTCCAGGTCCCGAGCTCCCCGTGGCCTGGGCTGGAGATGGACATTTGCGGGTTGGCTGGTTAGCTGCAGATCCAGCCCAGGGCTTGGAGGGGTGGGCCTTTCATAGGTAGGTCAAGGTGGATGATTTAAGTAGCATTGTCACTCGAGCCACAGAGTTCTTTATTAAGGAGCCAGCTGGGCATCACTGGGTAAAGAAATCTAATGCACCCACACATGGGAGATGAGAGCGGATTCTCGGGAAGAACACCAGCCTGAGGGCAGGTCTCTGGGTCCCAGCAGAGACCGCCACCGGCAGGACATGGGACCAAGCCTCGGAGGTAACCACTGTACTCGGGGGTCTCGTCCATCAGCGGGGATAACGCTGCGCCCAGCCCCGTCCCCACGGCCATGGAAAGCTGAAGATATAATGGATGTGTGCCGGCTCTGGAAGCTGGGACGAGCTGCACTAATGGGAGGTGTTATTAAATCAATTTGTTACCTGGGATGTCCCTTCCAGCCATGTCCACTTCAAACCAATTAAACTGAAAAATGGCTGCAGAGAATTATACACTGGGAGCCCACCAGGTTGTCACATTTGGACTGCAGGATTCTGCTTTTGGGGGCCCCTGCTTGGTCAGCTCAGCCTGCTGTGGCCCCCAAAAACATCAAGTCCTAATCCCTGGAAACCGAAAATCTTACCTTATACGGAAACAGAGTCTTTGCAGACATGATTAAGGATGTTGGGATGGGGAGATAATCCTGGATTGTCCAGGTGGGCCCAATGTTATCACACGGGTCCTTAAAAGAGGAAGGCAGAGGGACATTTGACAGAGACACAGAGGAGAAGCCGCGTGAAGACAGAGGCAGAGACTAGAGTGATGTGGCCACCAGCCCATGAGCACCTGGGGCCACCAGGAGCTGGAAGAGGCAGGAAGGACCCCCCCACCTTCCCCAGAGTCTCCGGGGGAGCATGGCCCTACCGACGCCTGAATTTTGAACTTCTGGTCTCCAGAACTGGGAGAGAATAAATTCCTGTTTTTTAAGCCACCACCTTGTGGTTTGCTATGGCAGCCAACACACTGCCTTGGGGGGAGCAGCCTCTGGGGGCACACATCCGTTATGTCTCTCCTGTCCCCACGGCCTGGGGTTTCCCAAATGCAGGCGTGGATGGTGGATGGAAAGAGCGATCCTGGCCGCAGGCCGCGTGCCCCTGAGCCTGCCCAGGGCCGTCCCTCACCTGGTCTGCTTGGTGTGGGATTCATGTACTTCAGATTTCCTCCTCCAGGTCGTGAAGACCCCGCCCACTTTCTTGGGGGTGGTGAGCCTCAGGGGAGCCTCTTTCTGGATGAAGAGAGGATGTTATGCATACCTGAGTTAGCAGGCTGACTCCTCAAATAAGACCCAGAAAAGTCTTGGCAGCCCCGAAACCCCAGGGGAAGCCAGACTCTGCACACGGCGCCCTGGGGCTGTGTCTGCAGTCCAAAGGCGCCCAGTGAAGCTCTGCCCGGCAGCTCCCCGCCCTGGGGTCCCCACGCCCCGTTTCACCAGCAGTTCCCAAGTCGGATGACTCCACTGGGGATTGAGGGAGTTTGCTGGGCTTCCTGGTGGGTGTCAGGGGGTTGGACCAGGGACTGCCCCTTAGCCCCTGCGTCCTGCACTGGTCAGTCACAGTGCCCCCCACTGGCCTAACCCTTTAGTCACCTGCCCACATTGCCGTAAAGAGCTTCCCACTGTCCTGGAGGCACGGGGGAGCCCGATGACTGGGTGTGCAGTTGGTCACCAGGGGGAAGGGCAGAGCCCAGCTCCAGGGCACGGGGCGATGCTCACGGCCTTTGGGGCCGCGGGGCTGTGGAGGCTGTGGTGGACAATGAGAGCACCAGCCGGAAGGTAGGGCGAAGCTCTCCACGGCAGCTGCCTGACTCCAGTAACGTGCTCTGCCGGCTCAGTTCCCTGAAGGTGGGTGACGGAAATGCATAGTTGCCCTGGGCCAAAGGGGTGTCTTAGGGCCCCAAATGCCTGTCTGAGGGCCCACTGCCGGCTTCTCACGTGGCACTTGGGCTCGTTCACTAATTCACTCAACACGTGTCTACTGGGCAGCTACTACAAGCCAGCAGAGCATTCGGGCTGAACACACGGCAGGGAGAAAGCAGACAATCATGGGCTGTCCTCGGCTGTCTGGGCTTGCTGTGCAGTGGCCCAGGGCTCAACCCCGCAGCCCTGCCACTCCTGTGGGAGCCTCTGACTCCTGCTCCAGCCCCGGCAGACCCCTCTGACCTTGGCTCAAGGCACCAGCAGCCACAGGTCAGAGGGCTCTGACCTTCCAGCCAGGCTTGGCTGGGATGCCAGTGAGCAGCCCGAGGGATCTGGGCTTGGAAAGGCCTTAAGTAACAATTCCCACTTCCCTTCTCCTAAGCTCAATTCTACGGGGGGGAAAAGGTGATTTGCTGACCGCCTGCTGGTCCAAAATCTCCAGGAAGCCTCTTGCTGATTGGATTCTGTCCTTTTATCTCTTAAGCCCCAGAGTCTGTGAACGCAGCAAGGGATGGCAAAAAGCACCACTTAATTTTTGGTGGATGACTTTTTTCTGTACAATGTCGGGTCTTACGTGTGTTAACTCAAATACATTCATAACCAAATGCCTTTGGTTATAAGCCTCTTTCCTCTGTGGATTTCAAAGTATTTCCGTGTTGAAATATGAGGATTTTTTGGCAGATCGGACTCTCCCGGCAGGCCATCCGTCATCTTTGTGCACTTGGAATAACAATAATTACAGCAATAATAATAATATTAGCTCACATTTATATGGTGCTTTATGGCTTGCAAAAGCACTTTACATCTTTCATCTCATTTCGTCCTAGCAAAAGACCCTGGAGAGGATGGGAGAGGCAGCAGAGCTTCCACTGTGAAGACGAGGTGTGAAATCCACGGTGGTAGAAAGACAGGCCTCAGGCGTGCCCGGGGACCCAGGCCTGATCCCTCCCACCCCCTCAACCCTCCGCCCCTCCTGGGACCAGAGCATACAGCACCTCTCTTGGTCTCCCTGGTCCTCCTGGTGTCTCTGACTTGTGAGCCACTCCCACACCCACTTCCTGCCACACCTGAAGACGGGTGGGCAGCAGGGAGCTGCCCTGGTCCCTGGAAACACCCCATTCTAGTGATGTCAGCCTCCCAGTCAGAGCTGAAAGCATCTTGGAAACCACTTTGCCTGTTTTCAGATTTGAGAAAACTGAAGGGCAGGGCAGATGGAACCGGAGACCCTCTGACTTCCCACCTGGCTCCTCCCTCACCTCCAGGCCCGGGGTTCTCTCCAGCTGAGCTCACCAGCCGTTCTGATGGCGGAGCCCCAATGACGGTTTTGTCTGAAGGCCCCTTCTTCACTGGGAGTGGGGGCTCCCTGCCCCTCCAGGCTGAGGCTATCCGGAAGGCTGCCCAGGAAAGACAAGCCCTGGGTATGTGCCTCCTCTTCCTCCCACCCCTGCTCCCCAAGGCAGAGTCAGCCCACCCCCAGGCCCCCACGGGGTACAGCCAGGGGCTCACTCTTTCTCTGCCTGGCGATCCTGGGACTCGAGAGATGCTCTCACTTCCTGGAACTAGAGATTGTTGAACGTCCGTCCCAGACCACTGATTTGATGGGGACCACGTGTCCTTTCTGGAGACGCTCAGAGGACCCCTCTCTCCAAGCTGAGAAGATGATGCTTCTCCATTCAAAGCATAACGTGGATTTCTCTCCCGCCAGGGGCCCTGGACGTGGAGGAATCAGAGGCAGAAGCTGTGAGCCCCATCATGAAGCATTTCCCAAAGTTTGCTCCCTGGCCCACGAGGTTTCCTAGGAAATGGCCGGCCCCGTCTTTCCACTGTAGATTCACCATGAGCAGATGTGCCCGGGCAGGAAGAAGTTGCCAGAGGCAATAACATTAACCAGCAGCCCCTCGCCAGCAGCTCCCGGGGGAATGCTCAATGTATCTTGGGAAGATGCACAAATGTTAGGATATTACATGGTGAACAAAAGACACACCATTTATATTTGGAATGCCACTTCAGCTCAGTAAAACACACTCACACGTGTGGTAGAAATAGCACTGGACAGAAGTGCACTGAGCTCTAGGAGCAGTGAGGCGGCCTGGGCCAGGGCAGCCCAGGCTTCAGCGTGTGTCCGCAGGTGCACAGCCGTGGATGGGCGCTTCACCTCTCCGGCTCTGAGTCTCCCCAGCGGTGCAGTGGGGCCGGGAAGGCCAGGGAAAGCTCGTACAGCCTACGGGAGGACCGGGGGACAATGCGTGGGTTCCTGGCACAGCGTACTCCCGACACGGTGCGCACCATCCGTCCACGGCAGCACAGTATGACCTCTGCCTGGTGCGATGATGAGCTCTCATTTTCATCTTTCCACCATGTCTGTATTTTCTGTTTTCTATCAGGGTTAGGGATTTCATAATCAGGAAGACAATAACAACTGGCAACCTAGCTACAGTCCCCTGGCAGGTTCTCATGGGAGGCGTCTGAGAGCTCCTGCTTGTCCCTCCAGGAGACCAGGGTGTTGCAGTCCCCCTCCTCAGCCCCTCAGGGTGGATCCCTCCATCAGAGCAGCCCTGGGAGCACTTTCTAGACTGCAGCCTGGTCTGTCCCTCTGCCTCCTGTTGGCAGCAACTTCCTGGATGCTCTTGCTAAGTAGGGTTTGTTCGTTATTGTGTTTCCAGAGGGAACACCTCTCCCATTGCTGGCCGTGGTCAGAGCCTGGGATCTGCGGTCAGGGCCTGGAATCTGCTGGTCAGGGTGGGGGCGTCTGCTGGCCAGGACCTGGGATCTGCTGGCCAGGACCTGGGATCTGCTGGCCAGGACATGGGGTCAGCTGGCCAGGATGGGGGGTCTGTTGGTCAGGACGTGGGCTCTGCTGGTCAGGACCTGGGTCTGCTGGCCAGGACTTGGTGTCTGCTCTCCACGCCCCCCACCTAATAACAGGCAGAAACTGACGGCTGCCTCCTTGAAATGGAAATATTGACCCACATCAGAGCCAGCACCGTGTTTGCTGGCCCTGCCTTCCCTGTCATTGACTTTGCCTTTTTAGAGAACCATGGAGGGCATGTGTTCCCCTAATTTCTGACAAATCGATGCCACCATCTCATCTTAGCACTTACTCAGCCAACGCAGGCCCAGAGGGTCCGAGAAACTTTGCACAGGGGGCTATGGTGGGGCCGGGTCCCGGCAGGAGGGAAGGGTCTGACTTTAAGTAGCGAACTGGGGAGAATGCGTTCCTGGGAGAGGAGATGGCAAATGCAGAGACTCAGAGTGTTGGGGGCAGCATCTTCGGGGACCAGAAGGAAAACGTCCCGGTAGGGGAAGTAAAGGCAGGAAGCGAGAGAGGAAGTTGAGGAGCGCCCTGGAGTACCAGGCGCTCAGACGGCCGTGTGGACTGGAGGTGACGGCAGGCCATCGATCCGGAGATCCACAGGCCCTTGGCATCGCGTCTGTGCCCTGGCGCATGTCCCGCCTGGCTTGGTGAGGACGAGCTGCCTCCATCCAGCGAGCTCCCGACACCTGCTGCCCGGGCTCTCGAACCTAAAATGCGCATCAACTCAACTGAGTGTTAGCCTCGCCTGATGCTGGGTGCCCTCTAGAGAGCCCCATGTAGAGGGGCTGGGCGGGGCCTGGGAACCTGCATTCAACAGGCAGCCCCAAGATGCTGGTGCTGGAGGCCCCCCGGGTCACACTCTGAGGAGCAGCAGCCCAGGGGTCAGCTCCCTGCCATGGGATTGTCAGGTGAGCCAGGTGCCCGGTCTGTGCACTGGGGGCTGCAGGGGCACAGAGGTCACTGTGCCCATAAGTGCCCTTGTATGAAATCTGGAAAAGGCCCAAATCATACGGATGAAATTGAGACCAGTGGTCGCCTGGGGGTTGACTGGCCAGTAAGGAGAGGTTGACTACGAAAGGGCAGCATAGGGGCATTTTTGAGTGTGGAACTGTTCCGGATGGTTCTATGCTGGTGGATCACGACTATTCACGAATTTGTCAAAACCCACAGAACTCTACAGGACAAAGTGCACAGGCTACATATTGCCCAAGGTCACAATGCCTTTAAGGTCACCAGGGCCAGCCGCACGCCCTGTGCAGGCACGTCTCTCACGTACTCAGAGACTTGTGTGCCCCCTGCCTGCTGCTGGCCACCCAGGGATGTCCACCTCACCCAGGATCTTGGACGAGGGTGAATCCAGATGAACTCGTCACCCAGCTCTGACACACCCACCCCTCATCCTCCTCTCACTGTTGGGTTGGAGAGTGGTGCCAAGCTCCTTCAGGCACCCGAGTCTCTCCAGGATCATCCTGGCCAGCTCCCCAGCCCCTGCCTCCCCCACCACTTCCAGACCCCGTCCTTTCTAGCTCCCAGACACTTCCTACCTCCCTGATGGAAACTGCTAAGTTCAGGCCACCTCCTTTCTCGCCCAGCAAAGGTCACAATCTGCTCACTGGTCTCCCTGGCTCCAACTTCACTCTCTTGGTCCATTCTCTACCTGGCTGCCAAGGTTCTCATTTTACTGTGTTCACTCCTTCCATGGTTCCTGACTGCCTTCAGCACAGTCAGAGCACAGATGGCCACTTCCAGAAATGTTTACAGATATCTGTGTATACGCAGGTTAATACACACAGATACCTCCTGGCTCTGTCCACTGAGCAGACCCAGAAGCAACAACACCCCAAGGGGCAACCAGCACCCCAGCGCCCAGACCTTGGTCTCTAACGCCATCTCCAACGAGAGGACCAGGGCTCCTGGGAGAAATGGCTGGCTCTAGGACTGGGAAAAACAAGACAGGAGCATCTGGTGGTGCCAGAAAGTAATGAAGTGCTCACACACACACACACACACACGCACACACACACACACAATGATGGGGCCTGTCAAGGTGCACAGAAGTCGACCTGAAAGAGCTCCAGTGGCCAAAGCCAGAACAATTTGAGCAACAAAATAAAGCAGCATCTGGTTATATCTCAACGTATAAAATAAAAATGCACGGGTCCTTACTGATATCAGAAATGATTGGATCGATCGATGAGTGGGGAAGAAGAGACACGTCTCTCCTGCGGAAGAATTCCAAATAATGTCTGCAGCTGCTCCTCGCTGGGGGAGCCAGAGCCCAACTCCCCACTCCTGTGTGTGCGGGCTGCTCGTCGTGACTCCCTTCCGAAGAGCACTGGGCCTGTCCCCAATCCGGGCCACACGCACAGGCCCCGTAACCACAGGATGCTGCTGCCAGCCCTTGGTGCGTAAATCCCAGAGTGTGGGGCAGGCGGAGCAGGGGCCGTGGTGGGCTCCGGGTCAGTGGTCAGCGAGGGTCATACTGTCGTGATGATGTGACCCGGCGTGGCTCGCCATGTGGCCTCTCCATCTAAGGGGAGCAGCTGTGGGGACCATGCGGCACCAGCTTCAGGTCGGCTTCCGCCTGAGGTTCTCCCGGCCGCCTGGCAGGACGCGGTGAGGGCCAGCTGGAGGTGCACAGCCACGGGCTGTGGCCATCCCGCCACCAGAGCCAGCCTCGTCCAGGAAACGCCCCTGCCAAGAATCAGCCGTCCCCAGTGTGTCCTTCACTTGCTCGCCAGGTCCTCTGGCGGACGTGGAGGGAAGGGCAGGGTGTCTGCCAGCCCTGCGCACTCGCCCTGACGGGATTTGAGACAACAAGACGATGTTCTAACGCGACCTCTGGCTGGAGCCGCCTCACTCTCCATCTTCCGGGCTGCACACCAGGGACGGCAGAAAGGAGGTGTTTCCCATCCGAGCCGTCTCTGGGAAGACGGTCAACCAGGAGCTTCTCTGCCCGTGGCCAATGGGATCCAAAGGTGGAAATGGCTGTGCTCTGGAAGGCACTGTAAGATCTTTCCCAAGTAAATGTGCTCCAACCCCACAACAGTGCCTGAAATTCCACTATGAAATCCCATTTGGGCACAAGCACTAGAAGGGTCTCACGTCAGTCCTGTGTGTCAGCACAGGAGATAGGATGCGCTGCCATTCCTACTGCTGCCTTGACCGACAGACGTAGTTTTCTCTGCCTGGGACCCCCACCCCCGCTTCTCAACACCTGCCTCCCCAAATCCCATATGCCCTTCAGGCACCCCTGCTCGCTCCTCCCTGTGGAACTGCTGTCTGCCTGTTGGCATCCTCCGCCAGCCATTAGCTTTGATGGGTGTGCCCACCCCATATCTCTCCTCCTGACTCGTGACCCCACTCTCCTAGAGCCGAGGGCTGAGCCCAGGGCGGCACCTGGGATGGGCAGCACATCCTTTAGGACACTCACTTAGTACGGGCAGGGAGAGTGGGACTGGGTGGGTAGGTTCTGTGAGTGTGAGGAGAGGAGAAAGGTCAAGACTTGGGCGCCTTACTCATGTCCAGGAAGGCAGCCTGGGTGAAGCCCAAGAATCTGGGGCCAAGAAGTGCTTCTGACAGGCGGAGGAACCAGAGGGGGATCTGGGGGCTTGCCCACTGTGCCGCCCTCCCCACGTGCGCCCACGCCCTTGCCTGGCCAAGAAACTTCCCGCCAAACTCCAGGCCAGGCGCTGCTTGCCCCCCTTCTCCAGAGGGATGTTCCACGGAGGGCTCAGCAGACTGCAGCCAACTTTATGCTGCAAATGAGGGTGAAATATGACGAGCAGAACCGAACAGTGAATCTGCAGCTGCTGCCCTCATGAATGTGCAGTGTCTGCTGCCTCAGTCGCCCTCCGCAGCTCTCCGGGGAACAGGCGGCCATGTGCAGGGTGGAAGGAGCGGGAGGAGGCCAGATCTGAGGGCCTGGCCCGTGGGGTCAGGGGTGTGCTGGGCACGGTAGACCCCCCTGACCACCCTTCTAGGGGCCACCGCTCTTTGGGGGAAACAGGCTTCCCTGGTCCGGCACTTCCCTTCTTCTCCCACAGAAACGGGCTCTGGGGAGGAGGGGCAGAGCCAGACTGTGCACGCGATAGGAAACATCCTACGAGGGGCCCCGTCCGCCCCGAAGTCCTGCTTCCAGCAGTCGGGCCTTAGCGAGGGACGGTGGGCATGCTCACACATGGAGGCACGAAGCTGTCCCTCACGGCTTCCATGTTGCAATGAAAAGGTGGAACTAGCCTAAATACACAATGACCAGAGGCTGGATATGGGCTGTGGGAGCTGCACTCCTGAGAGCCGCCCCCCTCGTACCCATGTGGGTACCTCGATGGATGTGTGCATGCAGAGAGGGCTGCCCAGGACGGGTCTGAGCAGCGTGGGTGCCCCAGGGTCCCTCTCTCCCCATCCCCACCCCCCGTCCTGAGCTCCCGCTGCACCGCCCGGCCCTGGGAGGGGAAGCACAGAGGACGCAGTGCCTGAGCCGTGAGGCTGCGCGGCCCCAGAGCCAGCTCTGCTGCTCCTGACCTCCGACCAGCAAACTCGCCCTCACCCTGCCCACCGGGCCTCCGCCACGTCTGACCCGCCCCCGGTGAGCGCCTTCACCCCCACCCCGGCCCAGATCCCAGGGCGCCCGGGTCCCCTGGGCCCCCTGTACTGTCTCCCTGCACCTCCACCGCTTTGGGGTGTGTTTGTTCCAAGGACCCGCGCCTGACACTCTTATTCAGGCCACTGAGCCGATTTGCCTTCCTGTGCAGAGAACCAGGCCCAGTTCTCATCAACTGAAACTGTGCTGCCAGAAGCTTCTAGAAAACAGTGCTATGTCCTGATTCCCTTCTCCAACACCTTCCAGCAAAAGCCGATTGGACCAGGACACCCACGCAGAGGCAGCCAATTCATCGGCCAGTCGGCAACAGATGGCATTCTCTGTCTTGGGAACTGGGAGACCTGTTCACAGTGGTCAGTGTGTGGGGAACGCAGAGAGGTGGGGGGTGTTCTGTCCCCACACAGGCCTAGATCCTGCTCCACCTCTGGCGTCCCTCCGGGGCAGGTCTAAAGGCTGCTGGGTATACTATCCCCGGTGCCCAGGCAGGGGGCGCCCCCAGTCTTGAGGTCCGGGGTCCTTCCTCCCACCACCCGCTTACAGGATACTTCCTGCCCCCATGGGAGCAGTTCCCGCCTCGCCAGAGGTGGGTTAGGCCTTACCCGCTGCTCCCTGTTCCTGCCTTATCCCCCACATCACAGCATTGATGGGGGCAGCCACTTGCAGTTTAGGGGGGGCGTCTGCCTCTCCCACCAGCCTGTGGGCTCTGTTGTCTTTATTTGGGGGTGATTCTTTCACCGGGCAGGGCCCACTCCCCCTCCTGTGTTGGTGACAAGGCTTTTTGTCTCCTTTCTTCATCCCCCAACAGTCTCAGAAATTTGCCGAGCTCGTTCTTGGTCCCCCTCCAATATGTTTTGACGGATTCGAGCGCTAGGCTTCCATCTGGGGAGGCTCGGAAGGGCGAGGGAGGTAACAACCCTTGGAAACGGTGCTCTCGCGGGGTGGCGAGCAGGAATGCACAGAGCCGACCACAGACACAAACCTCCACCAGAGTGAAGAGGCGTCTCGAGGACCTGGGAACCATCTGAGCGTGAGCGATGGGGACGCCAGGCACCCTGCCCGGAACAGCCCGTGCACAGGCTCGGTACTTCGAGAAATGCCCAGCCCTCAAACCACCCCCTCTCCTTAGCCCCCCAGTCCCTGAGCTCCTGGGACGGACCAGGCACGCGGTGCGGAGCCCAGCATGTGGCAATCAGGCAGTGTTTGCTGAGTGCATTAACGAGGAAGATGCGGACAGCACATGTCACTTCTCAGAGTGAAAATCTGAGCCACCAAGGAACAAGGTCCTTATAGAAAAAGATAGGCTACGTGGGAACTGGGTTATTAACACATTAACATCTTTATTTGGCCCAGATGTAGTGTGTGAAATGAAGATGACAATAAACAGGAATTTATTTCTCCAAGTGGTTTTGGCAGAAATGCAGATGCCTTTCCCACAGCCGGCCAGCCCTCCCTGCCCCGCTCACGTGTGCTCACCCCAGTTCCAGCCGGCAGCCCTCCAGGAGCTGCCTGGCAGAAGCAACTCCTTCTCCTCGTTCCTGCTTCCAAAACAATCCCTATTATTCCATTTTGCACATGAGGAAACTGAGGCCTGGGAGGGAGGGAACATTCCAAGGTGACCAGATAAATACTGAACTACCACACCCCCACCTCACCTCTCATCTGCACTGTTCCTTCAGAGTCACTCTTCGTGGCTTGTAGATTTCTTTGGGCACAAGTTCCATCTCCTCTTCTGGCAAGAACGGTCCAAGATCTCAAAAGACAACCACCCTCTGAGATCTACCCTCTATCAGGCTATGTTAGCACTTTCTATTGTGGGCAATACACATCACATAAAATTCAACATCTTAACCATTTTTAAGTACACGGTTCTGTGAGATTAAGCACATTCACACTGTTGTGCAACCATCCCCACCATCCATCTGCAGGATTCCCTCATCTTCCCAAACTGAAGCTCTGTCCCCACTAAACACTCACCCCCTCCCCCAGCCCCCGGCACCACCATCCCTCTTCCTTTCTCTGTGGGTTTGACTCCTCTAGGGCACATCTGAATGGGATCCCACAGGATTTGTCATTTTGTGACTGGCTTATTTCACTCAGCATGAGGTCCTCCAGGTTCCTCTATATTGTAGCGTGTGTTAGAATTTCCTTCCTTTTTCAGGCTGAATAATATTCCGTTGTATGGGTGGCCCACATTTTGTTTATCCGTTCATCTGTCGATGGACCCTTGGGCTGCTTCCACCTTTTAGCTGTTGTGAATAGTGCTGCTATGAACATGAGCATGCAAGCATTTGTTCAAGACCCTGCTTCAATTCTTTCGGGTCTATACTCAGAGGTGGAATTACAGGGTTGTATGGTGGTTCTACTTTTAATTTTTTGAGGAAGTGCCGTACTGTCTTCCATGCGGCTGCGCGGTGTTACATTAGCATAGTGCACAAGGAATCCCGTTTCTCCACATCCTCACCAGGACTTATTTTCTGCTTTTTTTGATAATAGTTTTCCTAACGTCTGTGTTAGCATTTTATACTTTATCTCACTGACTCTTCTCCTCCTTGAAACAGAAAGATAATGGCTTTTTATTTTGCAATTATCCCCGTTTAAGAATGAGAAAACTTGAGATAGAGGGGCTCTGTAGCGTGTCCCATGTTACGTGGCTACTGAGTGGCCAGTGTGCCCCAAGCCTGCTCTCTCAGCCACTACAGGTCTCAGCTTCTGCTCCAGTGGGGACACTTCATTTCTCACAAAGGACAGCCTCAATCTTATCTTGTCAAGTGAGCACATCCATGAATGAATGAATGAATAGTGAATGAGCGAATGAGCACCAATGAGTGTATGGGACTAACCAGTGGCCACCACAGAGAGTTGCTGATGGCTCCTCCTGAGTGAGGCTCAGGCTGATATAATGGGAGAGCCAAAAGCTGGGTTCCAGTGAGCGGAGCCTGAGAGAGAAGGGTTCAGAGGGATCAGAGGCTCTGTTTTGCAGAGAAGGGGATCAAATTCACCTCTGCGGCTCCAGGCAGCCAGAGCCTGGCCACAGCAAGGCCCAGTTAGGACCCTAGGGCCAGAGGCAAGGGGAGCCAACCCGGTGGGCGAGAGGCAGCTGGCAGAATGGAACTCACTTTTCCCCCAGAGACCCTGGGCTGACTCTCTAGGACAAAGGCAGGGAAGGCTCTTCGACGGGAGGGAAGCAGAAGGCAGCTCTGGATCAATAAATGAATTAGTTGACCTTCATTTGCAAACCACCGTGCCTCCATTTGCCTGGCGTACATTAACTGGCTATGCTTCAGTGTCTGGAATTAATCAGCATTGCCAGGCCCCCTGGCCCTGCTCCTGGTCTGGGTGGATGGAGGGAGGGATACCACAGAGAGGGAAGGTGGGGATATTACCTGTCTCTAGATCGGGTTGCATCCCAAAGCCATGCACACCCCATCCCCTGTGTGTGGGGAAGGCTGCCTCCAGGAAGGACCATGTAGGGCTCACACCTTGAGCGGCCCAAACCTTGGCCTAAATATCGTCATAGGATTCCTCAGCCAGCCAGGAACCCGCCAGCAGGAGTTTCTGGGGCAGGGTGGTGGGAAGGAACCTGTGGGGCTAAGAGCTTGGCGTATCCACCCCACATTTTATCATCACCTGGGAGTCTGTCCCACTGACCTCCGCGGGGAAAGGATGGGGCAAGAAGGACCTGAGAATCTCAAGCTGATCCCAGCGTGGGAGCCAACCCCTCACTGTCGGCGCTGCCAGGGAGCACGGATTTAGGGCTGGAGGGGTGTCCTGCACCCTCCTGTCTCCCCCGCAGATGCGCACATGAGTACACACACACTCATGCACGTGCGCCTGTACACATACACACACGTGCACACACTGCACACACTCATGCACATGTGCCTCTACACATACACACTCATGCACACATGCGCACACACACTCATGCACACGTGGCTATGCACATAACACACGTGCACACACTGCATACACTCATGCTCATGTGCTTGTACACATACACACACGTGCACACACACATGCACCTGTACACATACACACATGTGCACACACTCACGTACATGTGCCTGTACACATACACACTCATGCACAGGCACCTGTACACATACACACACGCACACATGCGCACACACGCTCATGCACACATGGCTATGCACATACACACGTGCACACACTGCACACACTCATGCACATGTGCTTGTACACACACACACGTACACACATGCACCTGTACACATGCACACGTGCACACACTCATGCGCATGTGCCTATATACATGCACACACTTGTGCACACACACTCATGCACACACTCATGCATGCACAGTATTCTTGAATCCTTTCACTGCATCCTTATGGAGTGCCTGCTCTTCTCACACCCTCAGGGATGAGGCTCCCACAGCTTTCTGAGGCTGGCCGGTCTTTGGCGGCACTGAGTATTGGCCGCAGCCTTGCACAAAGGAGACACATCAGCCTCGTCGTCGTGTCCCTCCCTTGAGGTGGATCTGCGCTGTGTCCCCTTCTAGGGAAGACACCTGACACTGGGGGTGGTGGCAGGATGCTGCAGAGGGGATTCTAGATGGGGGGTCCTGCAGGGGGCTGGTGGTCCTGGGAGCCAGGCCAGCGCTCAAGATTCTGAGATTCTAATCTAAATATGGACCTGGGATCCCTTAGCATAAACCTCACAGGTTCCATCCCATCCCAGGCCATACTGTGCAGATGGCATCTGCATAAGGCCAGTGGGCCCAGAGGGGTGAGGGGATGAGGGAGGGTGACCACCTGACCTGCACACACAACACAACTCACGTGTGTGGTCTCTGCTAGGGTCACAGTGGTTAATCTTTGGTGAGCGCCAACTCTGTGCCAGGCACTGTTCCAGGGGCTTTGTAAGACTAACTCACTAGGCAGCTCTGAGTGACAAGGAAGTTGATACTCAGGTGGCATTGTCGCTCAAGGTCACGGAACAGTCAATGGTGGGGATCTGACTCCAGGCCATCGGAGTCAGAGCCGCTGGAAAGGGAAAGGGGCCTCTGGTGTCTCCTGGAGTGGGGTGAGGGGGATAAAAGGCCAGCTTCCACATTCTCAGCACCTTGGCCGGGCGTCAAGTCCCATTTAGGGCATGGGGGGTGACGGAAGGGTAAAGGGCACTTGCACCCAAGTGCCAGGCCAGAAGATGAAAAAATGTGATAAACAGACGAATTCATTCATTCAAGACAAATATTCACTCATTTTTTATTTTGATGAAAATAGCTTTCATCATGGAATTTTCAAACACAGAAAATAAGGAGAGTAGGTTGATGAGCCCCCATGTGCCTGTGACTCAGAGAAAGCAATTATCAACACACGGCCTGTCTCACTTACTCCATACCCCGCCCACTACTCATGCCCCTCTGGATCATTCGAGAACAAATCTTGGGTTCAGATCCTTTCATTGGTAAATACTTCTGCATGTTTCTCTAACAGATAAAGACTTTAAAAACCATCCCATAATATTGTGGTCACTCCCAACAAAATGAACATGAGTTCCCAGCATCATTCTACAGAAAGTTCACGTCCCCCCTGTAGTTTCTAAATGTCTCTGTGGGTGTGTTTGAAACAGGGTCCTAAGTCCACACACTGCATTTTGCTGGCAGGTTTTCAGGGGCTCCTTCGATATGTAGCTGTTATAGACCATCTGTGTCCCCTTCAAGTTCGCATGTTGAAGCCCTAACCCCAACATGATGGCATTCAGAGGCCCCCGTGATGGGATTAGTGTCCTTAGAAGAAGAGACCAGAGAGCTCTCTCTCCGCCACGCGAGCACACAGCGAGAAGATGGCCAGGAGGTGGGACCTCACGAGACCCGGGTCTGCAGGCTGCTCCATCTTGGACCGCCGGCCTCCAGAACGTGAGAAATCATCTTCTGCTGTTCAAGCGGCCCCTTCTGTGGTTTTCTGTTACGGCGGCCCCAGCTGATCAGGACAACAGGTCTCCCTGCTGGCGTTACTTCTTGCCTTTTTTTTTCCTTTTGGTTGAAGGAATGGGATCGTTTGTCATCTAGAATCCCCTTTGGTCTGCAGTTTGGTCTCCCCTTTGCCTGCACCCCATGTTGTCATCTTCTGTCCCTCTGTGCCCTCTTTCCTATTATGTCCTCGGAACTAGAGGCCTGACGAGAGCCGGGCTCCACTTTTCAGCAAGAGCCCTTGGTGGGGGAGGGGATGCTTCCCACCACTCTGCAGAGGGAGGGGGCACTTGACACTTCGTTGTCCCTTTTTAGGGGGTGAGATGGTGTCAGCTTCATCGATTCATAATAAAACCTTCTGAAGGTCCCTGCAGCACGGACCAGCAGGGCCCCCGTGGCTCTGTGATTTCATTAGGGTTTGCACGGGGTGTTACCGTCCCCCTCCCGCTCCGCGTTCCTGGGCTGGAGGGTCTCTACAGGGAAGAACGTTCCCGCCCAGGCTCAGGCTCCACAGAACAGGCCAGAGGGACGCTTGACCGACTCGGTATTTACCCGTTTCAGGAACAGTGAGTCTGCACGCTGGAGTCCTCCCCAGGCACCAGGACGGCTTTCCTCAGCTCAGTTCCGAGCTCATGAATTTTCAACGTATTTGATGTGTCTCCATCTACTACGGTTGTTATTTTTATGCCCAAATTGTCTCATCATTGACTCAGTGGGAGCGTCTTCAAGCTGTGTCCTTTTAAAAACGCTGTGCTTTTAAAAAATCTTTATCACTCCCTTACAAATCAATTTTCAGTTTGTACAAAGTCAGCCTCTGATGGGGACCCCCAGGTCACGATTCCCATGTGCCCCCCCCCCGTCTAATCCACATCTCCGATCTAATCCGTGGACACTGGGTCCCTCTGAATGTCTCTGGCTCCTTGGCCCTCCTTCTTCTGTGGCCTCAGCAGGCGATGTAGCCTTCACCACGTTCTCAAGGGCTGAGCCTCAGAAGACTCTGCTCAGGCTCTCCCCAAAACTGCTCCGTGGACCATAGATGTCAATGATCTGGGAAATACACAAGGAGAGGAGACAGCCTGCACATGGGCTGTGGGCCCCGTGGTCTGGTCCATCTCCATCCCTGGCAAAGCCTAGTGGTTAGAATTAAGTCAGGTCTTACATGAATTTTGTACGTAAGTATATACATGTATTGCAATTTTTATCCTAGGGTTTATTATCAGAACAAGAAACATATAGTCTTCTCAACCTTATAAAGCCCTGGATGCTTTTGTCTTTAGGTCTGCTCCTCGGGCAGCCAGCCCTGAAGGGATGTGGACCCCAGGCTGACCTTTCATTTAGAAAGGTGAGATCGCCTCTTCCACTCAGCTCACCTACTCTCTCCTTTGATTGGATTTCCATGAAAAATCCAATCAAAATAAGGCTGACATTTCCCTGAGCTGTGCAAGACTCCAGGGTTTCTGGCTGGTATTCTTTCTGGTTACATGCCTATTCAACCGTCATCAAGAATTTTGCTTGGCACCTGCTTTGTGCAGGGAGTATGCACGGAAAGGCCGTGCGTGCAGTGCTAGCTAGCATTCTTTCTTTAAAGACAAAAAGTATGGGAAGTTATTTGCATTCATTTGCGGTACAGAATGTCATTTTAAGTATGATAAAAAATATATCAAAAAGGGAAATACGAATATGCATACATTTAAAATTCTGTAGCATATACCAACAAACAAGATTGTAAAAAGAAGGCAGACCAAGAAATATTTTCACTACATATGACTGAAAAAGTTGACATTAATTATTCATGACTTATTCCTTCAAAAACGCTGCCTGCATGTGTAGCCACAGAAACGCACGGGTCCTTTTCTCCTAGCCCACACATCACTGAGTCAAGATAATTTCTTCAAGGTCTGTCTCCCCAGATGCAACGAAGGTGGAGAATCCCTCGGCCGCTGGTCTTGGGCTCAAACCTTCTCCAGCGCGTTGCCCAGGTTTCCTCTTCTGTGAAGTCTCTCCCAGTCTCCCAGATTAAGGATCTTTTAGGCGGAGCTGGTCCTTCACAGCACACTTGAAAATTCCATTGAACCCTCCTCTCTCTACCTGTTCAGCATCCCTCTCCCAGGCAAATTCCTTAAAGTCACAGACTCTGGTCCCCTCTCAGGGCCGGGCTCCAGCATCAAGGCAGCACGTGAGTGCACCGCTCAACAAAAGGCTGGCGGACTCATGTGCTACATACAGAGAACTTATAAAGAAAAGACATTCGTAGTTTTAAATTTTTCCTTTTCCCTGTGTGACTCAAGTAACAATAAAGAGTTAAAAGGAGAAATGATAACATGGAAGAATGTAGACTACTCATGATGGCATGGGGCAGGCTGGGGAGGGGAGTTCCTGTGTCCTTTTAACAAAAACCCTTACATGAATTTTGTACGTAAGTATATACATGTATTGCAATACATGTATTGCAGTTGTCTTTGATACATCTCTTGCTTTTTGCACAATAGGATGCTCCAGGGTTGGGGCTGGCCCGGTGGCCTAGTGGTCAAGTTTGCACGCTCTGCTGCGAAGGCCCAGGGTTTGTGGTTTCGGATCCTAGGCGTGGACCTACACATCGCTATCAAGCCATGCTGTGGTGGTGTCCCACATGTAAAGTAGAGGAAGATGGGCACGGATGTTAGCCCAGGGCCAGTCTTCCTTACAACAACAACAAAAAGATGCTGCAGGATCCACTTGTATAGTTCTGGACCAGCCATTTCTCCAAAGAACCCTGGGTCCGGTAAGTGGGAAAATGATATATAGACCATAACCTGGGTGCTGGTGTGTTCACCGCTACTGAGTTGGTCTTTGTGTCTAGGCCTTTTCAGTGGACAGAGCTGATACACACGCAGGCTTTCGTGAGAAAATAGCATAGTGAGATTTCCAAATCAAATATAGGATTACTGGCTTCTATGTTATTTATTTCATTTTATATTTGTGTCATTTTTCTCATAATTGCTTTGTCTCACTAGGTGCATGTGCACCAACCCCATGCACTAACATAATATTTTCAGAATAACCCTATCAATATTTTCACTGACAACACAGTTGCCAAACAGTTGAAGACCGCTTTGCCTCTTCGTCGCTAGGACACATAAGATATATCTCACTGGGTAGCTCTAGTGTTTTAAAGTTTCCTGAAATAATTCACAAGAGGGCAGGTGTAGAAAGGCCAATTTCCCTCCCTGTCTCCTCTGCTCTGGCTCCTCCCACCATAAATAACTATTTCACCAGATTTTAAACTTTACTCTTCCGCATTTTAAAACATAAATAACTATATGTGAGTGTGTATTTGCATATATTCTCTGTATTCACAGCCCCTCTCTTAGATTAAAGGTAGCCCACTCCACACACAGATCTGCCTCTTTCCTTTTCCACTTATGACATGTCCTCATGGTCCTTCTGGGGCAGGACATAGAGACTGTCTCTATTTGTTTTACAGCTGCATTGAACAACCGAGGATGTTTCATGTTTTATTCACCTGTCCCTCACCGGTAGTCCTGTGCCGACATCATTTTATATTGTCGTGCTGTACTCTTGCTAGATTTCACCAAATTTCCCTCCACAAGGATTAGATAATTTTGCATTCCCTGTGAATTTCCTGGGGCTGCCGTAACAAACTACCACAAACTGGACAGCCTAAGACAACAGAAATGTCGTGTCTCACAGTTCTAGAGGGCAGAAGTCCAAAATCAGGATGTGGGCAGGGTCGTGCTCCCTCTGAAACCTCCAGGGGAGACTCTTTCCTTGCCTCTTCCAGCTTCCGGTGGTTGCCAGCAGTCCTTGGCGTTCCTTGATTTGTGAACCATCACTCCAGTCTCTGCCTCCATCGTCATACTGCTGTCTTCTCTCTGGTGTTTCTCTCATCTTATAAGGACAAAAATCACATTGGACTGCGGCCACCTTAATGACCTCATCTTATCCTGATTACATCTGCAAAAACCTATTCCCAAATAGGGCCACATTCACAGGTATCAGGGATTAGGACTTCAACCTATCTTTTGGGGGACACAACTCAACCCAAAACACATTCCTACCAACGAAGTGTGAGGACGCCAGCTTCCCCACAGTCTCGCCAGCAGAGTAGGGGGCAGACATTCAGAATGTTGACAACCTGACAACTGAGCAATGGTGTCTCCGTATCATTTTAATTTTCATCTCTAAGACGCTGAGTGTGCTTGAGCATCTTCGCATAAGGCTCAGGGCCATTTCCATTTCACTGTTTTTTGAACAACAAAAAGTGTTTATTGAGTCCCTCCTATGAGCTAGGACTGTTCTAGTCACCAGGTGTATAACCATGAACAAACAGACCCAAACTCCTGTCTCTATTAAGCTT
Organism: Ceratotherium simum simum; assembly: GCF_057802395.1. NCBI lineage: Eukaryota > Metazoa > Chordata > Mammalia > Perissodactyla > Rhinocerotidae > Ceratotherium > Ceratotherium simum. Next base: position 2,824,906 of record NC_141928.1, on the reverse strand, counting down.
GCCTTCTACTGGGGGGAAAGATGATAAATAAACGAACCAAAGAAATAGACAGTATGCCAGATGGATGAGTTCTCTGTTGCTGTTGTAACAAATTTCCACAAAGCCGGTGGCTTATAACAACACGCATTTATTCTCTTATGGTCTTGGAGGTCAGAGTCTGAAATCTGTCTCTGGGGCTGAAGTCAAGGTGGGGGCAGGGCTGGTTCCTTCTGGAGGCTCCGGGGGAGAGGCTGGTTCTTCTCCTTTTCAGCTTCAGTGGCACCTGCTTTCCTTGTCTTGTGCTCCCTCCCTCCATCTTCAAAGTGTGCGCCTCCAACCTCTGCTACTTCGTCTCGTCAACCTGACTCCTCTTGAGAGGACCATTGTGGTTATATCGGGACACTCTCCCCTCTCAAGATCCTTCATCACATCTGCAAAGTCCCTTTTGCTACATAAGGCACATTCACAGGTTCCGGAGCTTAGGATGCGGGCAGATTTGGGGACTATTTTTCAGCCCTCCACACCATGTTGTCATAGATGTTCTGGAGACAAACGAATCAGGGGAGAGGACAAGGATTGCTGGGAGGGGTGCATTTTGAGTAAACCTCACCGAGGAGGTGACATCTGAGCACAGCCCTGGGGAGAAGGGCGATCTGGGCAGAGGGCACAGCAGGGCACAGCCTGGCAGCACAGCATGTGTGAGGAGGGGTGGGAGGCAGAGTGAGTGGGGGACAGTGGGGGAGATGAGGTCATGGAAAACCTCACCGGCCACTGCAGGAATCTTGGCTTTTTCCCTCAGTGACACGGGAAGCAGTGGACGGGCTGAGCAGAGGGGGCCGGAATGACACGAGCTTTTAAATGACCTCTCTGACCGCCGCATGGGGACTGGACAGTGAAGGGTCCAGGCAGCAGGAGGTTCATCCGGAAGGCCGTTGAGTGACTCACAAAGGATGAGGTCGTTTATCCCCAGGCATGCAGGACCAGCTAGACAGTTTGTGAGGCCCAGTGCAAAATGAGAATGCAGAGCTCCTTGTTCAAAAATCAGGAAGAATTCCAAAACTCCAACAGCAGAGCAGTAAGCCAAGCGCAGGGCCCTGGGGGGCTGCTCAGGCCGCAGGCCCGTGAAGCCAGCCTGGCCGTGCGGGTCGCAGTGCTGCAGAGCGAATGGACCGCAGATACAAACTATGATGATAGAGCCACCGGGATCTGCTCACGGACTGGACGTAGGAAGGGAAGTATCGAGAACAGCTCCAAGGTTGAGCCTGAACAGCTGGAGGGACAGAGCTGGCGTTCCCCGAGAGGGAGATGGGTCAGAAGATGGAGGTGAGTGCAGGTCCAGCTAGAGACAGGTCTGGAGTGGTCACTGTGCCAGTTCTGTTGAAAGCCTGGAGATGGGGTGAGGCCAGGCCTCCATAGAGGAGAATCAAGAAACCAGGTCAGGACATGGGGTACCCCTGGGGGTTGGGGCAAACCAGTGAAAGAGAAATAGCAGTGAGGTGGACAGAACCAAGTGAGGGGTGTCCTGGGAGCCGGGAGAAGGTGGTTCTTCCAGAAGGCCACCATCAGCGGTCCCAAGTGCCACCAAATGGAGGCAGACGCCAATGGAGGGTGGCCCGAGGGATCAGCCACGGCCCTGGGAGGCCGTGCTGTTTGGGTGCGGGGTTGGGGAGGCAAGAGGGGAGCTGGGGCAGCGAGTCAGACAGCTCTTGGGAGCCGGTTTGGGGTAATAAGGGACAGAGAGATGGAGCAGGGTCTGCAGGGCCACGTGACTGGACAGTTTCTGCTGGGGTTCTCACTGCTGGCTTTCGTAAGACAGGAAAACACGGCACGCATCTGCGCTGATGGGAATGATCCCAAAAACATCAGCAGGAGTGACGGGCAGGAGCAGAAGCCAGAGGCACAGAGGCTGCCAGGCTGCGGTGTGGAGCGGGCTAGTGGGCCGGGTGGGGAGATGCGAGGCCGGCTGGCTGCTGGGCCCTGCATTTTGCTGGCTGCCGCCTGCCTTGCCGAGGATACGATGCCGTTCAGCATCTGTCGGCTGCCATCAAGGGCCGTCACAACGAGCAGAATGTGCTGCACTGGGTAAACACGGGGTCATTCAAGCTGTTCCGATCTCCCCGGCTTTCACCGAGCTGCTGCCGGGCTGGGCTCTCATCATCAGCACCCCTGGTGATAACACGCCTTCTCGGGCTGGACCCTGGCTGAAAGAGATGGAGGGAGGGACACTCATTGCTGTCTCTCAGGTGTGTGCCTCCCACCTATGTGCTGGACTGGCTGATGGAACACGCTAGAGAGTGAGAAAGGGGTGCACCCGTGACCCCACAGACCTACTTCCCCTCCTCCCACCTCAGGCCTGCAAGGAATGCTCTAAGGGACAAGAGAGAAGAGAGAAGGGACTGGGGCCAGCCTCCTACAGAGCCGAGAGGCACTCCCCTCCCAAAACGGACCCCCCTCTGCCTGCCCAGAGCCTGAAACCTCACCCCGGAGCATTTCTGAGAAGTCCTGTGTCACTTTAACGGAGCTTTTGGGTCACTTGAGGGCCTGGAATGTGGGACATGCAGGCGGGAGGGGGACAAAGGGGTCAGGCTGCACTGGCACAGGGAACCCGGTGCCCAGCCTGCGAGCCCAGGAGACCCTGTTACAGCTGCAGCTCCTCGGGGCTCACTGCACCACGGCAGAGGCTCTCGGCCTGCCGTTCAGGGTCTGGGTCTGAGTGCAGGGCGGGCCGAGGGTGCCGCGGGCAGAGGGCAGTGGGGGGAGGCTGTTTAGGGCCTGCAGTTGTCTTCCAAGGCAGGGACTGTTTTAGCCGCTGACAACTGCCCCACCCTTGCAGACTGAACCTGGACAGCCCGGGTGGGGACAGGGGAACAGCCAGCTTCTCCCCACCCAGGACGTCCCCGTGCACCAGTGGTCACCCGGTCCCCTTCAGGGCACAGCCCTGACCCCACCAGGCATGAAACACACCCTGGAGCTACAGGGCTTCCAGCGGTGTGGCCCCAGTAAGCAAAAAGACAAACAGATCGGTGAGTGGGCCCGGCACCCAAAAGGAGACCGAACGCCCGGAAGCTGACCTACGATACAGGGCTGTTTCCGCTGGCGGGAACACCTGGCTTAGTCCGTGAGTTGGGAGAAACTGGCGCAATCAGGTCCCCATCTTGCTCCCTGCACCCAAATAAGTCCCATAAGAGTAAAGAATTAATCAGAAAAAAATGAAACCATAACCTCACTAGGAGGAAATGGATTTTATAAAATATAATCTTAGAGCGGAGTGGGCTAGAAACCAAGAATCCATGAAAGAAAACACAGGTAAACGTCCTGTCATGACAATGTAATCTTTTTACACAGTGGAAGAAGTCAGAAGCTAAATGGTAAATGGGGGAATAACGTGCTTTCAATGTGTGACAAAGGGTTAGTATCCTTAACATCTAAGTCCTCTTGTGAATCCATTAGAGAAGGACCAAGCACCCAATAGAAACAATAGGAAAAGTATATGAATGAAGAGTTAACAGAACAGGACAGATAAATGGCTTTTAAATGCCAGGAGAAGTGCTCAATAATTATATCAGAAACATGAATTAGCAATCCCATGTGACGGCTGCAGTGTGCCCGGGGAGTTTTGGAGGCAGTGTTGATTCGACTCTTTGGAAGATGGTTGGATAATAGCCACCAGAATCAAGGCTGAGCTTACTCTTGGTTGAGCAGTTTCAATCCTGCACTCGCACCTGTGCCTCCCGTCTCTCCCTTACCTGGGAGGTGCCAAACCTCTTCCTCTTCGTCTGGTCTAGGCCCCGGGGGGAGGACAGAGGGAATGGGTTAAGCTAATCCGAAGCAGGGTGGAGGCCCGCTGGAGTTTGGAGAAGGGACTCTCAGCCCAGTGAATAGGACACAGCCCTGTCTGTGGCATTGCAGCTCTGCAGGGGCGTGCAGGGGGACAAACATAGCAGAGGGATTACCATGCATGGGCAGCAAAAAGCGAATGCCTAACGAACACCCACACGGACAAGGGGAAGACCCAAATGCAGATCCACCTGAGAAATGCAACTGGCCGATAAGCCAGGCTGAGCGCAGCACACGCATCCTTAATTCTCCCCGCATCATGTGCCATCCTGCATTTCCACAGCTACGGACTCCATCGCAAGCTCTGAAAAATCAGTTTCAACGGGAACTTGACTAAGTATGAAATGTTTGTTTCACTGCCTCTCTTCACACTCCCAAATTTGCCTGGGTGGATAATTAAAGGGCCTATTTTGTTCCGCTGTTTGGAGAGCGGGAGGCCGCCTGAAAAGAAAGGTGCTCAGGGAAAGGACGGGGATAAAATCTCGCTGACCTACAAAATGCGAGATGCCTGCGTCTCCACAGCAGCTCCCTACCTGGTGGAGAGGGGCCCTGATGAAGAGCCGCGTCTGTTAAAAGAATAACTGCTCCACGTTGCAGCAAATGGGGATGGACGGACCTGCACCTGCTAAGAGAATTGAGCTGTTCGATCAATACTCTTCCTCTATGACAAACACAATGAGTTACATAAACCAACCATCACTCCCTGAACAAAGACTTGGAGGCTGCATCCTGGGAGACGCTCATCTGAAAGCCGGTTTGCAGAAGGGAGACTCGGCCATCTCCATCTCCACCTCAGCTCAGCTCAGCTCGCGCCGGGGAGGATTCGTGGGGGGACTTCGTGCTAACTTCGCTCCCATTTCCAGGAATAAAATCAGTCCTATCCAGAAACCGCCTGCAGCGCTAGAGGACGCCTGTGCGACCATCACAGGTCTTGTCTGCTGATGTGTGTTTGTCTGTTCAGAAAGCCTTCGCCAGCATGTGCTCCAGATCCCAGGCGCTGGCCAGGCGCTGGGCCCAGTGCTAAGCAAGTCGGAAACGGCCTGCCCTCCACGGCTCGTGGATGCTTCAACTTACAGTGGACGCAAAAAGAACTGGGTCACTCTCGTTCTGATTCAAAGGGGGCATTCTAGAGCTGGGAAAAATCATCCAGAGATTTTCATCTAAATGACCCCTGCAGACACACCTGTTCTGCCTTCCCACTGACGCTTGGTCTGCCCGCTCTGTGCCCCTCATCTCACGTCACAAACTTAAGACAGGCCTGGCCTCATGACAATGCTTCCCCGTGCTCCCCCTAGGACGCTGGGCCAGTTGTACTGAGTCTTGCATGCTTGGGGTCGTCAGACCACCCAGGGGACCAGATACTCAGGACAGTGAGGAAGAAAGGAGCATGGGGAGCCAGACAGTGTGGGGAGAAAATGAACGTCTAGGTGCAGGGGGATCTTTCATCTGTTACACAATCTTCAAACTTTGTATCCTGGAATGCATGCTTTGTCTTTCTCAGATACAATTGGCAGGTACAAGATGAAATGAGTTAATATCTATAAAGCCCTTTAAAAGGGCCTGGCACATAATAATTACTATGTAAGGATTGTGTTATACAATAACAATGGTTATTACTATTATTCGAAGAACAGGAACCTTGAATAGTACCTAGCACAATGCTGCAAACAGAATGGGTGTTTAGAAAAATAACTGTTTTGGACAATCCATTCTGAGCCCTTCAAAGCAGAAGACAGAATAGTTGCTTATCCATTAATAATTATTAAGACTCGCTCATTCATCAGATACTCCCTGTGGCAGATTGTATTTTCCAGATACGACCAGTCCATTATCTCCCATCTCTCATGCTCCTTCTGCACTGTGATGGTGCCCTCCTCTCATCTCAGGGCTGGACCTGTGGCTTCTCTCCTTGAACCTGGGCAGACTTTCTCCTGCCTCAGCCAATAGGGTAGAGAGGAAGTGATACCAGTCACAAGAGGCCATGCCTTCACTTCTACCTTGTTCTCGTGGATGGCCTTCTTGGGCAGCCAGCCACCATATTGGGAGGAAGCCAAGCAGCCACGTGGACAGGCCATGTGTAGGTACCCTGGCCGAGAGCCCGCCCCAGCTGTGGTCCCAGCTGACAGCCAGCATCAATGGCCAGCGTGTGACTGATGAGGCTTCAGGTGAGTCCAGCCCCCAGCACATGGATGGATCTTCTCCAGCCTGCACGCGACCCCAGCTGCTGCTGTCTGGAGCAGAAGCAAGCTGTTCCTTCTGAGCCTTGCTAAAATGGTAGATTTGTGAGCAAAGTAAATAACTGTTGTTGTTGAAGCACTAAGTTGGGGTGACTTATTAAGCACAATAGGTCCCAGAGCAGAGTATTGTTCCTGGAAGTGGGGTGCTGCCATAACCAAAACTAAAGCACATGACCTTGGCTTTGAAACCAGGTGGCAAGAGGAAGCTGGAGGATCATCAAGACTTTCGGTCAAGACGAAGGGTCCGTGAGAGTGTTAGTGGACGCTAAATGGACGCGAGGAGGCTGATGAAGAGGGTTTAAAGGAAAGGCAGCAAATGCCACTGGAGGCCTTGTTACGCTGGAGCAGAAAGTTTGGCACCGCTGTTGCCTGTGGTTTCGTGGAAAATCAGAAATAAACTTAATGAGCTCAGTGAACTACCTAAGGAGTTTCCAGACAGAATATTCAAAGTACCACGTAGCGGCTTCTGGAGGCCAACGACCAAATGTCGGAAGAGAAGTTAAAGGTTGACCTGTTAGATATAAAGGGACTGGGACTGGCTGCAGTGGAAACAGAACAGCTTCTCCTTCCCTGCCCCTCCGGGGGGTAAATGATGGTAAAAGAAAGAAACGGCTTCCAGGGTTCCGTTGCAGTATTGATAAACTAAGAAACCAATCCTCTCGCCAAAACACAGCTATAAATGCTGCACGAAATGCAAACAACAATCAGCTGAAGGCCCTGGGGGTGGACATAAGCAGGCAGATACTGGATGGGAATTAGAACGTGGAGGCCGTGGGTGCGTGGGCTGAGTCTCACGTGTCTGCAACTGCGGCCACAGGGCTGCTGCGGTCACAGGGGCAGTGCCGGGCAGCTAGAACTCCGATGGGAAAGCCTGGCATCCTTCTGGCTGGAGGAAGCATGGGAAGGAGCCCTGGGAAGCAGGGATGCTGGAGAGTGAGGGGGCATCTGGAAAAGGAGAGAACCAAGAAGGGGACCCGCATTCTGCATAGAAGCTCGGCCCAGGACTCTGCTGGACCCTGAAGCACACACGAGTGGGGCAGAAGATAAGCAGGCTGAACTGAAACTCGGGCACCTGCCATCCACAGGGTGACTGAGTTTGTAGTTTGGGTCTAGCCAAGTCAATTGCCTGTTAGAAATACCAACCCTTTGGAGCAATGCAACCGAATCCAGAGTCTCACGACAAAGCGATAACAGTTTTGAAAAGTATTCAATAATTGAAGAGTCAGGAAAGTGTGCTCATTTACAAGGAAAAAGACCCTGAGGTGGACCAAATGCTGGAATTACTAGGCAGAGACAGCCATTTTTGACTATGCTCAATGAGAGAAAGGAAAATACCTTCATCATGAAAGGAAAGATAAAAAATCACATAGAGAAACAGAAAATGTAACAGGTATCCAAATGGAAATTTTAGAACTGAAAAATAAAACACCGTGAATAAAAAAAAAGTTATCTGATGGGCTTAATTAGTAGATTGGAGATGACAAAGGAAATAATCCATGAACTTGAACATAGATAGAAATCAGCCAATGTGAAGAAAAGAGAGAAAAAACACCACAAAATGAATAGCATCTTAGATACCTTCCTTAAAGAGCTAGGAGAAAGAAAACCCTCCCAACCAAGAATTCTCCATCCAATTAAAGTAGCTTCAACAATGAAGAATAAAGACATTTTTAGTTAAAGGAAAATGAAGAGAATCCTCCCCCAGGGTCTACACGACAAGGAGCACTAAAGGGGTTTCCTCAGCTGGAAGGTAATGATGCCAGGTGGGAATGTGGATCTTCAGGATGAATGAGGAGCATCCGAAGTGGCAAGCAGACAGGTAAATAGAAAGCCACTATTTTTCCCCTCAATTTCTTTAAAACACATATGACTGGTTAAAGTAAAAAGTGGATAATGTCTTTGGGGTTTATAATGTATGTGAAGTAATACATTTGATAACAATAGCAGAAAGGATGAGGGTGTGAATGGACCTGCAGTTTGTAAAGTGGTACAACATTATCCCTGGTAGACTGTGAAAAATTAGGGAATGTATATTGTAATTCCTGAGTAACTACTAATATAACAACACAAAGATGTGTAACTTAAAAGTCAAGATGCAAATTATGATGGAATTATTTTTAAAATATAGTCAAATAATTCAAAAGAAAGTAGAAAAAGAACAACAATAACAAACAAAAAACAGAAAACAAATATAAAACAATACATCTAAATATTAACGGAGGAAGTGCTCCAATTAAAAGGCAGAGGTTGTCAGAATGGATTAAAAAGAAAGTGAGACCCAACTCTGTACTGTCTACAAGAGAAGACTTTAAATATAAAGACAGGAGCAAGTGGGAAGTCAATGGATGAAAATAGGCACCATGCAAAGAGTAAGAAAGAGGAGTTGAAGTAGCTTTGTTAATATCAGATAAAATAGACTCCAAGACAAAGCGTGTTGCCAAAGATAAAGGTGGACGTTTCATAAAGATCAAAGGGTCAATTTGTCAGGAAGACTAAACGGTCATAAATGTGTGCGCACCTAATTCATGAAGCGAACATTGACAGAACTGAAGAAAGAAAAAAACTCCATGATCATAGTAAAATATTTTAACACCCCTCTCCCAACAACTGATGGGAGAGCTGGAGAAAAATGTCAATAAAATCATAGAGGACCTGAACAACACCGTCCATCATCTGGAAGTAACTGATATGTATCAGATGCTACACCCCACAACCGAAAATGCACATTCTTCCTAAGTGCGCGTGGTCTGCTCACCAAGACGGACCATATTCTGAGCCATAGAAAAAGTAAACTAAATTTGAAAGAATTTTTGGCACACAGAGCATGTTCCCTGACCACAATGGAATTAAATTAGCAATCAATCATAGCAAGATATATAGAAGACTCCCAAACATGTGGATGCCATATAATCCATGCTCAAGGAAGAGATCACAATGGAAATCAGAAAATATTTCAAACTGAATGATAAGTAAAATACAGTGTATGACAATTTATGAGATGCAATTAAAGCAGTGCTTGGGGGGAAATATATAGCTTTAAATTGCTTGTGTCAGAAATAAATAACTTAATTTCAATACATTCAACAATAATAAAAACTTAAGAGAATATTATGAAAAATTTTTGCCAACAAATTTGACAACTTTGTTTTAAAGGTCAAATTCCTTGAAAAATGCTACTTACCAAAATTTACACTAGATGAAAGAGAAAATCTGAGTATCTTTATCTATTTTTTTAATGAGTTTTTTAATGAAAACAAACAAATCTTCCCAATAAGAAAATTCTAGGCCCAGATGGTTTTGCTGGTGAATTCTATCGAAACAAAGAAGAAATAACACCAAATTTACAGTAACTCTTTCAGATATCAGAATGGAAGAGAAAACTTCCCAACCTATTTGATGAGGCCAGCGTCATCCTGGCCAAACATCCTAATACCAAAACAGACAAAGACATTACGAGAAAAAAGCAGCTACAGCAACAAACCAATATTCTTCATGATCGCACACACGAAAGTCCTTAACAAAAAATTAGCAAATCGGGGAATCTAGCAGCATATAAAGAGGGTAACACATTACGACCAAGAAGGGTTTATCTCAGAATGCAAGGATGGTTTAACATCTGAAAATCAATCAATGTAATTTACCATATTAACAGAATAAAGGAGGAAAACCATATGGTCATCGCAATCAATACAGAAAAAGCATTTGGCAAAATTAAATATCGAATTTTAATAAAACTCTCAGTGAACTAAGAGTAGAAGAGAACCATAACGGGGAGCTATGTAAAATCTACAGCTAGCGTCATACTGTAGTGGTGCACGCTTTCCCCTGAAGTTTGGGAACAAGACAAGGATTCCCGCTCTCACCACTCCTATTCAACATTTAGTGGTGGTTTCTAGAACCTCCAGTAAAAGCACGACAGAGAAGCATACAAATCTGAAAAGGAGAAAACCAGCCTCTATCTGTGGGTGAAATAATTGCTTGTGCCGCAACCACTGGAAAAAGGAGCAGAGACCTTCTCCTCTGCTGCCTCAGGTTGTGCAGGCCTCTCCTGCACATCTCCCAGAGCCGTGCCTCCTGAGCAAACTACAAGAGGAAACATGATGCTGGTGCCACGGAAACTCCAAACCATTGCTTATGAAACCGAAGCTCCGAGGAGGGCTCTGGCGAGCCCTCCCTTCTGCTGGGGTCATGGCTCTGTGAGCCCCGAAAGCTCTCCCTTTCCAGCCCCAGTTCCTCCCACTGCATGCAGCAGCCTGCATTTCTCACCTGGAGCTTTTTAACCCAGGCAACAACTTCTAGAAAAGGGCTCGGAGGGCGAGCAGTTACCTGATTCACATCCGTGCCTTGGCATGGCCAAGAAGGCCCTCAGCGATTTTTCCTAAATAGCAGGTTTGGTATAGACTGTCTCCAATTTTTTTTGCTGTTCTTGCTGACAACACACTAGCTGGAGAGACCACAGAGATTGATGTGACTTATTTCATCTTGCTTTTTTTCTAAACCGACCACCTTCACCAGTGCATTTAATAGCCTTTGGTTTTCTGTCTCTGTTCTCAAATTGCACCCTGAGGAACCGGACAACCGGCAGGTGAGGCCTCAGACCTCAGCGGGAGTGTGTCTTTGCGGATGTATATGCGGGGGCTGAGTGGGGCCCTGTCTGGAGGGGGGCCAGCTGTAGGCAGGGCCGCCGGGCAGGGGAGAGCCCAGCTCTGGATCCTGGGGGTCCTGGTTTGAGGCAGCCCTGTGACCCTGAGCCAGTGTCTCCCCTCGTCTCTGCTTCAGTTTCCCCATATGTAAAATGAGGCAACAGCAGGAGAGAAATAGGGCTGCAGAGAGCTGAGCCCAGGGCCTGGCACAGGGTAATTGTTTAGCAGGTGACAGCTCTCCGATGATCTGTGTGTCCCCTGACGGCTGTTGGCCACACAGGTGGAATTCGGAAGCAGGTCTCCAGCCCTGGGAGGGGGATGCAAGATCAAAGCTGACCCTCATCCCAGCAGACACGTGATGGGGGAGCAGGAGCCCGGGCCCCGCAGCGCTCAGCTCTGCCGCCACCTGGGGCAGGGCGCTTAGCATCTCAGGGCCTCGGTTTCCTCACTTTGCAAAGGTGGAAGCAGCGTGGCTTAAATATAGAGGCAGTGAGAACACGCTGCACGCACACCAGTATCCAGCACTGATTCACAGAAGGTTTAATAATTGCACAGTTCCTTCTCTCTCCCTCTACCAGGAGAAGACGTGGGCACAGGGTGGGCTACCAGAACGGGAACCCCACCATGGGAACCAGCCAGGCCCCGGGCTGAGGGTCTGGGCGGGCTCTCAAGCAACAAGCAGGGGGCATTGAGCTGGGACCCACCCCCACAGCGGCAGTGGATGGCGTGCCCTAGCCTCAGCGTCGGGCAGGTGTGGGGCCTCCCGCCCAGGTTCTCACTGGTTCTGGGTACCTGGAGCCCTCTGCCCTGCTTGCTGAGCACCCCCAGCCTGCAGGGGGCCACACCAGCCCAGGGGACCCCACCAAGGATGTCCTAGGGACCGCAGCCTAAGTTGCTCCCAGGGCTGCCCCACGACACTGGACGGGGGGCTGGGCTCTGTGGGGGATCCCTCCTCTGCCCTTCGGCTCCCGCCTCTCCCTGAGGAGGGGTGAGCGACTCACGTGCTGCCGGTCTCTGCATCCTCATCCCCACAACATCCCTGCTGGGGGAGCCCATCAGGTCCTGAGGGGCTGCCCATCCCAGCAGTGCATCCCCACCTGTGGTCGTGTCCCTGAACTGCAGACGGCACGACCAGTGTCCTACTCGGCTCCTCTTCTTGGCATCTCTGCCAGGCTTCTCTCACCTACGACACCCCACACTGGGCTCCTGACTCCCCTTCTGACCCTGCTTGTCTCTGCATCTCCCCGCCCGCAGTGGGAGCCCATGACCCGCCCGGAGCCGGAAACCAGTGCTTCTAGACCATCCCTGATCCCCAAGCCCACACCAGCCGTCGGCACATCCTGTCCCCACCGTCTCTCGGAACCAAGTACTCCATCCACACCGCTAATTTCTCCACTGGCTCCGCGACCACCCTCAGTCAAGGCCGGTCATCATTCATGTGACCCCTTTCAGCCGCCCCAGGACAACAGCCCCCAGTGGTCCCCTCTGGCTCCCCCACTCTATTCTCCACCGAGAAGCAGAGGTCTCTAAATGGAAATCAGTCCCATCACTTCCCTTCCTAAAACCCTGCTGGCTGCCTTCTTATAAGAACAAAGTCCAAAGGTCTTTCCGTGGCTGAGAAGGTCCTGCCAGCTCCAGCCTCCACTAAGCCATCTCCACTGCCCGCTCCCTCTGCCCGCACCAGCCGTGCCGGCCTTCTCTCTCAATCTCTCTCTTTCCCCAAAGTCACCAAGTCTCACCCCCTCCCAGCCTCTGTGGGACACTCCCCCCACTTCCTGGGCACCTTCTGAGGCTCCTCCGTGGACCTGCCTGGCCACATCCCCATGTGACTCTGGGTCCCAGCATCCTATTTATTAGCTTCACACACTCGCCATAATCAATATTTACCAAGTTCTTTTATTTGCTTCCTTGTTAATTTTCTGTCTCTGCCGTAGGCTGAAAAACGGCTCCCCAAATGATGTCTACATCCTACTCCCTGGCCCCTGTGAACATGACCTTCCATGGAAAGAGAGTCTTTGCAAATGTGATCAAGTTAAGAATCTTGATGGGGAGAGATCATTCTGGATTATGTGGGTGGCCCTAAATGCCATCACAAGTGTCATTACAAGAGGGAGCCAGAGGAGATTTGACACATACAGAGGAGAGGGTGATGTGAAGATGGGCAGAAAGTTTGAAGATGCTGGCTTTGAAGATTGGAGGGATGCTGCCACAAGCCAAGGCCGCCAGGAGCCACCAGGAGCCGGAAGAGGCAGGAAAGACCCTCCCCTAGAGCCTCTGGGGGAGCTCGGCCCTGCCAACACCTTGATTGCAGACTTCTGGCCTCCAGAACCGGGAGAGGACAAGTGTCTATTGTTTTAAGCCCCCCAGTCTGTGGTCATTTGTTACAGCAGCCACAGGACACTCATACGGTCCCATAAAGGTATCGACATTATTTGCTTTGCCTTCAGTGAGCTCTAGTGGGAGAGAGAGAAAAAATAAACAAATAAATATGTATTACATCAAGTGGTAAAAAGAACCAAGAAGAAAAACAAGGCGGAGTCAAGGGCTAGAGAAAGATGGGGTGGGCGAAGATGCTCTTTGCACCAGGAGGTCAGGGGGAGCTTCCCTGAAAGGTGACAACGAGGCTGCGACCTGAATGACGCCAGGATAGGGGCTATGCGGGTGTCAGGACAAGAAGGTTCCCCAGGAGGGAACAGCAAGTACAAATGCCTTGAGGCAGGCGCGTCCTTGGTGTGTCCCAGGGAAGCAAGAAAGATGGTACAGCTGGAGAGGACTGAGATTAGAAAGGGGACGGGCCTCATGACAGAGGACATCGTAGGACAGGATAAGCAATGACCTTTGCAGAGTCAGGATCTCAGTGAGGCCTGAGAAGGGCCACGCTGGCTGCAGGTGAGGGCTGCAGTGGGGACCCCAGCGAGCAGCGTGCCAACTGCAGAGGCGGGCAGAAGCGCGCATCCCGGATGATTGGATGGTTGGCAGGTAGGATTTGCTGATGGGCTGGATGTGAGGTGAAAGAAACCAGGGAGCCAGGCATAGCTCCCGGCCTGTTGGCCCGAGTGACGGGAAGAGTGGGATTGCAGTTTCCTGGGATGGAGTTGGAGTGGGGTATGCGAAGCTGTGTGGGCCTGTCAGGGAAGAGAGGTGATTGAACAGCCAGGGAGCTGTCGGGCTGGAAGCTCACTACCAGTCTGCAGTTCAGGGAAGAGGAAGTGGGGACAGCATAGAGATGGGGGTCAACGTCAGGGCCCAGAGGAAGCACCTGGCAGAGAGATGTCGGAGGACAGAGCGTCACCCCACCTTCAGAAGGTGGCAAGATGGCGAGCACCAGCAAAAAGCCTGATGAGGGCCACGAACGGAGGGGCCTGCCCAGGTCCAGGGGAAGAGAAGGGGCCGTTTTGACCATTGGGTTTGGCAACCCGGTGAGCTGGAATGTAGCAGTTCTGAGGGGTGGGCTCGGGAGAGACCAGGAGGAGAGGATGTGGACGCAGTGAGTGAAGACCTTATTTCTGTACAGGGGAGCAGAGGGGTGGGGCAACGGCTATAGAGGATGAAAGATAAAAGGTTTTCTTTTTCAAGAGGGGAGAAATGCAATGTTCTGTGGCTGATGGGAATGGTCACTCAGAGAGGACATGCATGGGAGAGGGGCAGTGCCACCCGGGGCGGAGACAATTCCCTGTGCGACAGAGCAAGGCAGTGCCTGGGACCTGAGGGTGGCTCTTCGGAGAGCCCCGTTTCCTTGGTGCAGTAAGAATCACACTATAGCTGGGGACCAAGTGTGGGGAGGGCAGCATGTGTGGGAGCGGCTAGCAGAGTCGGAGCTGGGAGTGGGGCTGAGGCAGGACTCCTGGTAGCCCCAGGCACCCTGGGGTGGGAGGTGATGAGTTCAAGTGGGACCAGTCTGCATGGTGGTGACACCTGCAGCCCTGCTGGCGGTCCCGGAGCAGGGACGGTGGGGAAGGCCAGCTTGCTGGGGGCCGAGAGAGACTCCAAGGCTGGTTCCTGGAATCCCAGCTGGACAAGGAGGAGGGGTGGCTGCAGTGACTGGAGCCAATGGAGTTGGGGCCTCCATGCTGCTGGTTTCTGGGTGAACACCTGCAAAGGAAGCAGTGAGCACCACATCCCGTGAGGCCCTGGGGGTTCCTGAGAGAAGACGTGTACTCCGTTAGCACAGGCCAGGCACACAGGAGGGCTGGGAATGATTGAGGCAGTGTGGTCTCCACCAGCTCCACAGTGACAGTGACCACGTCCAGTAGGGAGGCCAGCAGCTGTGCAGGACTGGCTGCCCTTCCTTCCCTGATAACTTCCAAAAGTTAGAAGCCGGCGACTGGCAGGCACAAGTCCCCAGAGCTGACGGGGGGAGGCAGCCTTGAGTCCTGGGTAGGAGCCTGTCACGGTCGCCCGGGCAGTGCCCGCAGCCCCAAGGAGGCCCCTCTGTCTGGCCCGGCCTGCCACGTGCAGGGTTCTCAGTCAATACCCGTCATTCCCCAGAGTCAGTTTAACAAGGACAGTGGGGGACCGGGGAGGCTGAGAAGGAAGGATGGAGGTCCGGGCCAGGGAGGCTGTGTGGGACACTCGGCTCAGCACGCAGAGGAGAGGGAAGCAGGTGCCCGCTGCTCTGGGCACGGGCGGCCGGACAACTTGCGTAGGTTCGGGCCCGTTTGCTGGGAAATTTGCAGAGAGGAGAGGGGAGAGTTAGTGCCGTTGCCTTGGCAACCGTGCTGTCACATTATAATGAGGCTGGCAGCGGAAGGAGGCTTGTCTTAAAGGAGCTCAAAGCATATGGATTTGGTGGCGTCCAGAGGAGCCTCAGCAAGAACTGGGCTCCTTGCGGGGCACTCGCTGGTCCGAGTTCCATCAGGAGGACAGCGGGGGCTGGGGGGTGTACCCCAGAACCTGCTGTACCAGATGAAGAACAAAGTGGCACCTGATGGCTCCGTACCCACTGGGTCACATCCCAGCACGGCTTGGGGGCTCAGGCCTGGCATGGAGGGACGGGAGCCTGAGGCCACCAATCTGTGGCTCTTCACGACTTCCCAGATGGGAAAGCCAGTGAGGTAAGAAGAAAGACAAGAACCTAAACTGGTCAGCAGAGAGGTGTGGCAGCTTCCCTGACTGTGGCCCTTGCACCCAGACTTTAGCCAACCCAAAAGGGGTGAATCAAAGCAAAGAACTCAGGAGGAGCTGGCACAGGACTGGGCACCAAATCCACATAAATCCAGAACTAGGAACAGCTAATGAGGGATACTGGCTGAAGGAGCGAATATAAACATCATAAACCCTGACAATGTAAAAATAATATAGACATTAAAAATCTGGGGTTGGGAAAGAGGAGACCAGAGGAAAAAGAGGCAAAAATCTCCTGTGTTTGTAAACAGGCTGTGGCCGATATGGTCAGAATGGAAGCGTCTCTGAGCCCCAACAGTTAATGGTCGATGTGGACTTTTCTTTCTCTGCATTAGAAGCTTCTTCTAGGAGACAATATCTCGTGCAGTGAAGATAAACGAGTATTTATCAGTAATTTCTCCCTTTTCACTTTGGTTTCCCTTCCTTCTGTTAAATTCAAGAACAGTCTATTATCCTAGGCTGCAAACCACATGAGGGCTGCTCTCTTCCCTTCACAGCAGAATGTTCTTCACCCCCAACAGGAGCCTGCCCATCTTCCTCTTTGTTTCCGGCCGCTGTGCCGTGCCCGCTAGGCTCGGTCCCAGGCGTTTCCCACGCTGGGGTCGCTCGCTCCATCAGCTGCCAGCTCGGGCTGTGCCCATCACCTCCACTCGGAGAAGGTGTGGGCATGGAGGGTGACATGCCCACCGTCACGGGGTCGGGATTTGGTTAGTAGAGGACACTGCCTTACATTCTTCATTATCCTTCCTCTGCACACACGCACAGAAACACATCTGCATGGTGACCACCAGCGACCACCCTGGTGGGCTTTCATTGTCGCTGATACGTTCTGCTTTGTATTTTATTTTTTTAAAGTAATACAATAATGAGTCTGTATAATTTTTTATAAACAGCTTTATTAAGATACAATTCACATACCACATAATTTACCCACTTAAAGTGTAGAATTCAATGGTTTTTGGTATATTACATTATTATTTTCTTAAATTGTGGTAAAAATTGTATATTTATAGTAAACTAAATATAAATATATATAGTAAAATTTTAACCATCTTAAATGTACAATTCAGTGCCATTAATTACATTCATCATATTGTGCAACCATCACCACTATCTATTTCCAAAACTTTTTCTCCCTCCAAACAGAAATTCTGTACCCGTTAAATAATCACTCCCCATCCTCTCTCCCCTCAGTCTCTAGTAACTTCTAATCTACTCTCAGTCTCTATGAATTTGCCTATTCTATGTCCCCCATATAAGCGCAATCATACAATATTTGTCCTTTTGTGAATGGCTTATTTCACTTAGCACAATGTCTTCAAGGTTCATCCATATTGTAGCAGGTGTCAGAATTCCCTTCTTTTTTAAGGCTGAATAATGTTCCATTCCATGTACTACATTTTATTTATCTGTCCATCTGTCAATGGACACTTGGGTTGTTTGCATTTTTTGGTTGTTGGGGACAATGCTGCTATGAACATGGGTGTACAAACATCTGTTCGAGATCCTGCTTTCAATTCCTTTGGGCCTAGACCCAGAAGTGGAATTGCTGGGTCAGATAGTTGTATGACTTTTAAAATAAAAACAAGTCTTGCTAAAATTAGATCTTAGATCTCAGTCCACCTGAGGAAATCAATGCCGTCTTCCTCCCCAGTCCTTGGAAACAAAAGCACAAAGACCGGGTTCGCATCCCAGCCCCATGACGTGTCACGTACCTCTGTTCTCTTCTGGACACAGGGGACAGCAGCAGTGGCCCCAGGGCACCAATGTGAAGGCTGGAGGAGAAACTTAGCAGGGGGCCCACATGCTGAAGGCGCTCAATGACTCTCCGAACCTTCCTCCTAGTTCTTTTGAGTTTATAAAGTATGTTCACCCATTCTTGTGTCTGATCTTCTCAACAGCCTGTGAGACATGCAGCGCTGGCATCATTCATTCCCATTCTACAGGAGTGGAAACTGAGGCTCAGAAAGCCACTACCCGGAAGAGCCAGGACGACAGCCGCCCCTCCAGCTCCAAGTGCAGTGATCTCTCCACCCTTTACTGTCTCTACAGCGATCACCGGGAGGCCAAGGGGCTAAGGGGCTCACAAACAACTTTCTTGTATTCAAAGTGAGGACGCTCTGGTCGGTAAGAGCAGAGGAAGAGACAAGAGAGAGAAACAACTCCCACAACCCCACCTTTCATTTCTCCAGCACCATCTCATCTCAGAATCTCGGGGTCCTCCCCGCCTGAGGGCACACCACCAGGACCTCTCTCTGCTTAAATGCCTCCAGGGTAGGGAAGCCCACTCCTCACCAAAGAGCCCAGCCCCTCTTTGCTTCCCTGTAACGTGTCCCCTGGTTGTAGCTCTGCCCTCTGGTGCTCAGAGGCGTGCTTCCTCCACGGCGGAGCCCCTCAGAGAGTGAAGGCCATGCCAGCTCTACCCTCCATCTTCTCTTCTCGAGTACTCACGCCCAGCTCCTTCACCCAACGCCCAGAGGGCACCTCCTCAAGTGCTGGGCGGCACAGTGACAGGGCAGGAGTTGGCACCTCGCCTTTGCTCTGGAACTCCCCGAGTGACTCCAGGTGAGTTACGCCCCTCCCCCAGGGCTCCAGTTTCTCCATCTGTGAAATAAGAAGGTTAGACCACATCACCCTTTGCAGCCCTGCATCTTGTGGTTATTGGGTTTAGAGCCTCTTTCCATCAGATATTTTCTTTATAGAGTTTATTTTCCAAAGACTAAACACTAAGAGAGATGCTTCTAAATACCTATCGCCACCTTAGCTTCTCAGAAAACAGAGGCGCTTGGGGCCTTCTCCCCCTAAATGGGGAATTCACATGGAAAGTGTGGTTCCCAGACAAGCTCCCTGTGGTCTGAGACTCAGCTCTCCGGCTTGGGCACATGTGAAAGGAGAGTGAGGGTGACACGGAGAGGGAGAGAGAGGGGCATCTCCACACCAGCTGGAGGAGATCTCCAGGCCTGGGGGTACAAGGACACCCCGGGCTCAGCGGGTTCTGGAAGCGCCCAGTGCTGGCTTATGAGCTCCTCTCTTAGGTTCTGGGGTCAGGGAAGGCATCTTGGGTAGGCAAAGCTGTGTCCTCTGTAGCCATGCGAATACACATGCACACAATGCAGACCCACAGGGAGCCTTACAGGCCTGTGCATACCCACCGGAACGCGTGTGCATTCAAACCAGCAGCCCACATGCTCTGCATGGGGACAGGAGCCCCAGCACACCGCGATCCCTGTTCCCTCTTCATGCCCACGCTGACCACCGCAGGAGGACAGGAAGAAGGCCAGTCAGCCTGCCAGAGGGCCCACGTTCTAGCTCTGCACGCATCCTCACAACCCCACTCCAGAAACATCCTTCCTGGTCTGAGCCTCAGTTTATCCTATCCAAGGGTGACCTCTAAGGACATGTTCAGCTTTTATCTTCTGTACCTCCTGGAGAGGCCAAGGCTTTTGATCCTAGGCCGGCACCCGGGACCCTCCCCCAGGGGCCATCCCCCCCCCCCACTCCGCTGTCCACTCCTTGAGTCCAGGGGCCCCTGTCCCCAGCTCTGGCCGCGGCTGCATCCTGATCCCAGATCCCAGGGGTCTGGAGCCCCGCTGCAGCTGAGGCCAGTGAGAATGGAGTTTTCTCTCCGAGTTAAATTTCCCCCGCCTTTTTGATGTCACATCCTGTCCCAGCCTGCTTCCCCGCCGGCCGCCGCCGCCGCCCTCCCCCTCCCGCGCGTGAGCGTGGCGCGCGGGTCCCTCTGCGCCACCCCGCCCCCGCCTCTTCCCAGCAAACTTTTGGCACCCACCGCCTCGAGCCGCGCATCTGCGCTCCGCGGGGCGCGGGAGCCGTCAGGAGGAGGGGCGGAGGAGGGGCAGCACGCCGGCCCCGCCCGGCCCAGCCCTGCCCGGACCGCGCGGAACCGCGGGACGCGATCACTATGCAGAGCGGAGGCTCCGCGCAGCAGACCCCGCGCGCCGCCTGCTCCGGGTGCTGAAGGTGCGGGGACACGGCCAGGCGCCGCGGAGCCAGCAGAGCCGGGAGCGCGAGCGCGTCCGCGTCCACGCAGCCGCCGGCCGGCGAGACCCAAGGCTCCCTGCATGCTAGGACGTTGGAGGTGGCAGCGAGACATGCAACCGGCCCGGAAGCTCCTCAGCCTCCTCTTCCTCATCCTGATGGGCACTGAACTCACTCAAGTACGTGCATCCAACGCCATTTTCCTCCCTGCGTGCGAGGTGCCCGCCCGGCCCCCTGGGAGCCCGGCAAAGTCGGGCAGCGGCTCCGCGCAGCCCCGCGCCCCCTGCCTGGGCGCCCGAGCCCCGGGGTTTGGGAGGGGGCCAGAGTGCCGGGCCGCACCTGGGTTGGAGGGAGGGGTGCAGACTGACCCGAGACTGGTGCCGGCTCCCCAGGACCCCCCAGCCCTGACTCAGCGGGGCTGCACAGCTGCCCCCCGCCCCCCAGGACTCCCCGGCCTCCAACTCCTGCTGAGAAGTTCAAAGGGCAGCATGAGGGGGTCATTTGGCTGCTGTTGTCATCTGGGGGGAAGACAGAGCAGGATGTCCAAGCCCCTGGCGTTTTCAGAGGTAGATCTGACCTAATTCCCACCCCACCCCCCACCCTGCACCCTGCTCCCCTCTTCTGGAGCATCCTGCATGCACCCCTTTGGTTATAACGCTGCCCTTGGGGCTTCCCAAGCAGCCACTGGGAATTGTGCCGCTGAGACCAGACAGGGAAGGGCAGGCGGCAGGCATGTGTGGGGCTGGGGTGCATTGTGGGCTCAGTGTGGCAGGCTTGGGGGTTGCGGCCACAGGCGCGGCGTTAAGTGTGAGTGGCAAGCGACCGTACGCGTGTGCGGGGACCGCTGGGCATTTTAAGCAGGCTTGCCATCCCCTGAAAAATGTGTCAATAGAGATCCTGTCTCAGGCTGGTATTCTCCATTTTAAGAATGTATTTCGGAGCTGGCAGGTCTGGGGGAAGGAGAAGGGCTGTCTGGGAGCGCCCGGCTGGGGGTGTTGCTTTGGCACCAGGGTGCTGGGAAGAGTCTGCCAGCTTCAGGAGCCAGGCTGCACGGGAGTGACATTAAAATGCCCTTTGGATGGTGCCACTGTGCCACGCTCTGAGCTGAGAGACGCCGGCCCTTTGGAGCTGCAGGTCCAGGAAGTGGATGGGCTGCCAGCACTTGGCCCCAAGCCCCAGCTGCCCCAACCCTCCTTCCCTCCCTCCCCACCGCCCTCCCTCTCAGAATAAAGGAGGAAACAAAAGAGAGAAGAGAGAGAGAGGTG
This sequence comes from Ceratotherium simum simum, assembly GCF_057802395.1. Lineage (NCBI taxonomy): Eukaryota > Metazoa > Chordata > Mammalia > Perissodactyla > Rhinocerotidae > Ceratotherium > Ceratotherium simum. The sequence goes on along the minus strand of NC_141928.1, from coordinate 2,803,825 downwards.
GATCACAGGAGAGAAGGCTCTGGAACAAGCTTCCCTTGTTTTGCCTCCAAGCCCTTGCCAGCTCCCTGACTCTGCCCGAGAAGTGCAGCCCCAACCCCAGCCTCTGGAGGGTTTTGTTGTCCCACCTGCCCTCAGTGACCCCTGCCCGGTGTCATCTGACAATCAGCCACTTCCCCTGGAGAGGCTCTACAAGGTCTCCAGGAGAGAAGTTTTCCTGGTGGTGGGGAGGCCTGGCTGAGTGGTGGGTTTGTGCGCTGTGGATGGACAGTTGCACACATGCACGTGCACACTCACGCATGCTCACACCCACAGCCCTGAGCACACACGGGCAGAAAGGAGCCAGGCAGGTTCTGATTAGCAGCTTGTGCCTTACTTAGGCATTTCGGGAAAGAGATGGCTGGTCCCGGGTGGGCTGGAAGTGGCTGCCCTGAGGGCGCTCCAAGCCTTAATGGTTCTGACTTCCGGGCACCCTGAACTTCATTCCCAGTCCACAAGACGCTTTTCCTCCGTAGGCTCTCCTCCACACACCTTTTTCAAGACCCCCTGTTCTTGGAAGAAACTTTTGGTTCAACTTCAATTGCAAGCTTCGTCTTGGTGGTGAAAGTGTTTGGCTGTCCACACTAAAGGTGCCAGCCATCGGAATCTCAGCCAGCCCCTGCACACACACCTGCGTCCTCACCCTGCATGCTGACCATCCCCTTCAGGACCCTGGACAGCTCCCCCGGGGCAGGGAAGGCAAAAGGTGTTGTTTTCTTCCTGAGGTTCATCTTTCTGAAGCTGAGTGGAGGGATCTCTCAGGGGAATGTGTCCCTCAACGCAGCCAAGAGGCACTTCCCCCCTCGCGCATGGCCCTGCCTGCCCTAGGCCTGCCTCTGAGGTTGTGTTTTCAGAATCTTCCGTAGGAGGCCTATTATCCCTAACTGTAGTGGGATTTTAGGGCAGAGACTCAGCCCGCTAAAATCACTGTCACCATTTCAAGTCTAAGAAGGGCTCAGAGAGTGGTGGGCTCCGACCAGCTCCAGAGACCCCGGCTACCCTGGTCCTACCCGGGTAGGCCCCTTGGGGTTGGGCCAGGTGCCTCTCACCTGGAGCAGTGCCCTCTAGGGCGGGGTCTGGGGTGGGAGTGGGTGTGGGTGCAGAGCTGGGCTGCTCTGAATCTGAGAGCTGTCTGGGGACATCCATACCCAAGAATCTTATTACTTACCTTTGTAAAGGACTACGATCCCTCTGGGCTTTAGGAAAAGGAGGACAGAGCACTGGTGATTGAGCTGTGTGGTGTCTGTCCCCTGCCACCTTTTTCTCCTCCCACTTTAGGTAAATTGCACTGCCCCCCACTGCCACACCTCACTTTTAGGGGCCCTTCCAAGGGACACAATGTTCCAGGGCTGCTGCGTTTGTGGATCAGCAGGCGTGGTAATGGGGACAAGTCAGAAACGTATGGATTTCACCTGCACTCGTGGATGTTGCTTGAAGGATTCAGGCAGACGGGCAGGGGAGTGGAGCACATGGCCGGGCCATCTGTTCTCCTGACAGCTCACTTACGATGAGCCACTCAATCAAGTGCCAGCTCTTGATGGATGGCCTACTGCGCACCAGGCTTGTGGGCTTGCTGAACTTTGTCCTCAGATAGAAAGACGTTTTCCTTGGTCCTCTTCTTTGATTTTTAGTGAAGGGCTGGCGTTTCACGCTCCTTGAGAGGCGTCGTGGGGAGCTCCCCAGCCGGGGTGCAGAGGAGTTGCTCTCTCTGTCCTGGGGGAGATGGGGCAGCACTGGGGCTGCCTGAGCTCCTGGCCCACCCCAGCTGCCCATTCAGATGGAAGTGTGTCCCCTGGATGTGATGGCCTGAAAGGGCTGGGAAGTCGGTACCATGACCTTGCACTCTGCTGCCCTGACTCTTCGACTCCCACCAGGCACCGTCTCGTGAGCTTGAGAGAGGCTCTTATCCTCTCAACCTGAACTTCCACCTTTTTAAAACAAGGAGGACAAAACTAGATGATTCTAGAAGGTGTCTCCCTACTACAAACCCCAATCCTGCTCGTTCAGTCGCTCACTCATCCTTTCCGTTCACGTGCCGTTCTCGGGTGCCAGCTGGTCGGGTTTAACTCGGTCAGACCTGGGCTTATGATGCTGAGCGAGTCCAAGCTTTGCCTTCTGGCATCTGAGCTGACATGCTTTGTGAGAAGACCCGAGGCTCTGCCGTAATTATTAGTTTAAGAGGCACGAGAGCTGTCTGAGCCAAGTGCTCTGGGACCGGAGTGGAGGGAGGATTGAGTTGTGCTGCGGAAGCTGGAGAAAGCGTTGGAGGAGGGGTGATGCGCAAGCTGGGTCCCAAGGTTGCCCCTGGGTCCAGCACTGAGCCAGGGGCAGGAAGATGGAGAGAGAACAGGTGGGCAGAAGGGAGGATGCACACAGAGGCTGCACATGAAGAAGGGCCAGACACCTGGGCTCTTGTGTGCCGAGCTCAATAAAGGTGTGTTGAGGAATCCGCTTTAAGAGTGAAGTAGATCCCTTCTCATTAGCTGTGCTAACCCCAGGCTGGGCATGGCCTTTCTTAACAACGTAACGCCCCCTCGACATCCTGGTGGGGTTCCAGCTGTAAGGAAGCCCAGACCGTCCAGGAGTGCCAACTGTTACTGTGGTTGTCATGTGCCTTCAGGCTTTATGGAGTGACTGCTGTATGCTCCGTCCCCGAGGCTGATAGGCTGTTTGCCGGTCTAGGCACCTGAGTAGAGATGTGGCCAAACCCTGGACTCGGCTCGGGGGAGGTGTGTGGGTGCTGTGTATGGACAGGGCAGGGGTCACCAAGGAGCTGGCGTAGAGTCAGCCCCCTCAGAATCCCACTGAGGCCCCTCACCTCAAAGCTGTTCTCTCATCCTCAGACTCAGCTGCTTCGACAGTGGAAGGCCCCAACCCACTTCCCTGGACAAATTTAACGAGAATAAAACAGCTGAATTTTGTCACCTGCTCGAGGCTCAACTTGGGCCGTTTGACCCCGCCGACATCTGTCCACCTGCCCCAGCCCCTCAGCCCCCACATCTGCCCTGGACACTGGAGTGCTAGTGGCTATCAGGGAGTTCGGGGAGCACTGGGGTCTCTCCCTAAATTAGTTAGTTCACAATGCAAGGAATTTATTCCGTCTTTGCACTGCAGTTGGCTACTGCCACGGGGGCTGGCCTCCGGACCCACGAACAGCCATGAGAGGGGGGCTTCCACTGGGCGAGAAGGCACCGTGACACCAGGGGGGCGTTAAGCTCTAAATCCTCAACATGAGGCAGCTGCTTCATCTCCGAAAGCAATTTGCTTCTCATTCCACTAACTTCAGCCTTCCCCAATAAAAAGTAAGGTAATTTTCCGCCTTGGGTTGTATTTATCACTCAAGTTATCAGGCCCTGTAATCAGTATTAACACCACCGTGTAAAGTAATACAAAACTAATTACTAGCTAAACTGAATTAGATGCATGGCGCCTGTGAGCCAGGCGGATGGGGAGAGGAGCCAGTTTTCAGCTCTGGAAGATGCTCTGTGGACGCTCTTCACACCCTGAAACCGCCAGTCGTAAGGTTGTTCCCATGGCCTAGGTAAGGAGAGGAGGACGTGGAGAGTGAAAAATGCATCTCTCTTCATTTTTTCAGATTATGACACACAGAAGAAACTTGCCAGGAGCTTAAAGCACTCGGGGTAAAGCCCGTAATGAGGGTTAATATTCTCTGAGTGTCACTGTATGTCACACTCCCTGCCAGGAGCTTAATCTGGATCAGGTCGCAGCCGTCCTGGCAACCCTGTGTTACTGTCCCCGTGCTCGAAATGAGGGGGCCGAGGCTGGGGAACCTGCCTGTGGCCCTGCACGTAAGTGACAGACCCCAAACAGCAAGCGAGTCGCAGTCCCAGGTCTGTCTGTCACCTGAGACACCTGAGTTCATGTTCTTGTTAAGACGGAGAGAAAGATAAAAAGGAGACAAAACAGCTCATTATCACTGAGAACCAGTAAAAAGGAGGCGCCAGCTCACGCCACCTTTGTAGGCATGTTCGAGAGCCCAGTGGACTGCTCACCTTGACACCTGGCTTTTAGAAGGAAGACCAGCGCACCGGGAGGAGCGTTTGGGGGGTCAGAGGTTGTGGCTTCCTCCCTACCACTAACGATGGGCGACCTCGGACAAGTCCCTTCACCCTGGGGAGTTGGAGGGGCGGCTGAGAGAGGGCACTCAGGTTCCTCCCCTTGGTTCTCCCAGGAATAAAATCAGGGCTCACGCGAGGAGCTTGGCACCAGCTCGAATGTCCCAGCTTGACGACTCAGATCCAAGAAGTAAGATTTAGGACACAGACGCAGTTATCTGATGCAGCCGCTAAATCTCAAAACTGCCTGAAACACCTGCCGTTCTACTCACACCGTTTGCTGCATTTGGCATAATTGGCACAATCTCGGGGAGTGAGGCAGCCGCCAGGGAGAGGATGTACGGCCGCACTTCGGTAACCGGGCCTGGCAGGGGCCTCCACGTCTGGGGAAGTCTTCCTTGTTAACACCATCCCCCCTTCTTCTGTGCCCAGCTTAAATCTCATGACAACTGCCAGGTGACAGTTGGCGATGGTGGCTCCTCTGCTCTCCAGCAGTGTTTAAAAGGCGTGGGCTCACCAATCTGCTTGTTCCCATCTCGGCACTAGGGACTTGGCCTGGATATTCCCTGTGCACGGTTCGATGACATTTAAAATCTGATGGTTAGTGAGCGAGTCGGTGACTCAGAAGACTCTAGATTGAAGAGTGCAGGTGAGGCATGGGAGCATGCTGAATGCCCGCCTTTGTCCACAGTCAGACACACGGGGTAATAACACTCACCGTGGAGATGCTCATCTACCGCAATTCAGCTCCATCCTGTGGTTTTCATGGGTATACAGGACGCCCCCCAGGAGGTTAAACTTTGCCCCCAGACATTTCCCTAGTGTGCAAAATGGCTCTTGTGGGTGGTTCTGGAAAGAGAGTTACTCCCACTTACTTCAAGTGATGCTTTGGGTATCTGAAGGTCAAAGAAAACAGACAGGTATTTATAAATATGATCAATAACTTTACTAACACCTGGGGTGCTGGTTGTAAATCTGACAGCATTCTGCTCTCAGACATGTGAGTCCCTGTGCCCCTGCCCCGCCCAGGGCTCCCACATGCTCCCACTCCCCAGGCAGCCCAGCCCCCAAATCTTGTCCTGTGGACGCACAGGCAGAACCCGTTGTGAGTGGCAGCTGGGAAGAGGCATTGATTTAGTTACTCCATAAGCAGCACGAGGGGTATAAAGAGGGCAGTTTCTCCAGAGACAACACGAACTGTTGGCGGAGGCAGCTGAGAAGGTTTCTGAGGCCAAGTCCGGGCTCAGCAGGCAGAGAGAGGGTCCTAATCAGTTTGTGAAGGTGGCGATGGTGCTGAGGGTGGAGCGTGTGTTCCAGGGGAGTGGCCACCTGTGGACGCCGTGTGCCCCGGCTGGAAGGAGCTCACTCTCTAGAATCTGGCAGCACCAAAGTCCTCTGCTCTGAGCAAATGTTGCATTCTGGGGTGTTTTCTGCGTACCAGCTGGACCCCGGAGTTGATGTTTAGATGTTTTAATAACATGTCACCTTCTAATTCATGTTAACATCATTTAATTCATGTCAAGATCAGTTACTTATTCAATAGAAACTGGACTGTCCTTCTCAGTGAGCTATGGAGAGTTCCCTTTCCTGGAAGGTAGGAATTGGTAATGTTGGTGGGGCCACCGACACCATGAGTTCAGAGGGCCATGTGCCCGCTGAATTATCTCGTCCGTGTTCTTCAAAGTGCCACTCCCAAAACTTGACCCCATTTCTGTTGAACAGCTGTTGACCTGTGGCCTCCCACGGTCTGGACATGAGCCCGTCTGAGGCAACATTTATGACAGCAGCGTGGAACTTTCCGGAGTGGGAGCAGAGGCTGTGGCAGGAAGGCCAGGGTGAGCCACAGACAGTCAGCTCTCTGGATGGACAAAGACCCAGCACTGAGGGCCGGAAATGGGCGCGGCAGGGCTCAGTGGAAAAAGTAGTCCCCCCCGTGATAGCTGCAGTCAGCAGAGTGCTCTCCCTCGGGGAAGAGGCTCCCCGTCCCTGGGGGATTGAATAGAGACCATAAGTCTCGACACCAGAGAAGGAGCTAGAACCTGAGCAGAAGGTAAAAGAAGGTCCGTGCCCTGGATTAGCCAGCTCTTGCTCACTCTGCTAACAAACCCCAAATTGTGGTGTCTCCCAAGGACCGCGGTGCATTTTTCGGTACAGGCTGCCGTGGTGGTTGGCGAAGCTCTGGCCCTTGTGTCTTCCCAGGTCCTCTCGGTACACGCCTTCCTCATGGAGGAGGTAGGGAACAGGAGCGCTGCAGGGACGCGCACGGCTCTGACGGCTTCTGCTCAGGGGAGAGAGCTGTCCCCTCCTTTCCCTGGCCAGAATGTCAGGCCACACAGCCAAGCCCGACATCGGTAGTGGCAGGGGACCCTCTGCCCAAGGGAGGCACTGCAAGGCGCAAGGGGATAGGCCAGGAGGAAAATCCTCTTACAGGAAGGGCGCGGGAGTGATAATGCCGTCCACTGCCGTCCACCGCCGTCTACCGCCGTCTGCCCAAGTGTACCCCTAGAGGCCGCAGAGGGGGCACAATGAAGGGGACATTTGGATCGGACTGCCCGTGGCGGTCTTCCATGGCTGCTGGGAGAGAGGGTTCGGGGGATCCGTGGGCTCCTCCCAGATGCCCGGCTGGAGACCAGGTCCTCTCCCTGCTCCAAGAACATTCCTCCCCCAGCAGGGAGGGTGACTGGAAAGGGTGCCTGTGGGGTGGAGGGAGCAGAGTGGCTCCACGTGGGGCCCCCTCCTCGCTCCTCCCCCCTCTTTCTCTCCCATCTCTGTTCCCTCCTTCTTTCTCTCCCCCTCCCTCTCCCTGGCCCCCCCAGCTATGTGCCAATAGCTTAAGGAAAATATGCATATTTTTAAACAGCAAAAGGGCATCCAAACTGTGTCCTTTGGGGTCTCTCTTTGCCAAGGAGCCTGGGGGACTGGCCCAGACCCCAGCAGGTCCTCACTCTGTGGACCTCGGTTTTCTGTCTGTGGACTGGACACACGCAGATGTGCCCTCCTCGCTGGCACACGGTCATTGTGGGCCTGCATTAGGTGACGCTTCACCCCCCATGCGTGCCTGTCCCTCACGAGAAGCACGGGGTTTTAGGCAGGAGGATGCTTTCACGTCATGTTGAGAGCCGTGAACCCTGGGGCCGTGGAGGTCAGCCTTCTTGTCTCACGTGCGCAGGTGGACTTGTGCAGGAGGGGGCTGGCGCGAGGACAGACACCAGGCCAGTTTGACACGTCACAACAGGTGCCCCGGCATTGCAGGCCTGAGCCAGGAACCGCGCAGGGAGGGCCGGTCTCATGGCCTTCCACAGGCTCTGACGAGGGCCTAGGAACGCGCGGGCAGAAATGTCTCTGGGGGGCCCCTGTGCACTGTGGAATCGTGCAGGTGGCGGGGCGTCTGTGGCCACGCGATCACGCTCCTCCCGGGCCTGTGAGAGTTCACAGGGGCCGTGTGCTGTGGTCTGAATGTTCGTGCCCCTGCCCTTCGTGTGATGAAACCCTAACCCTCAAAGACAATGGCATTGGGAGGGGGGCCCTTGGGAGCTGCCCCGCCCTCGTGAATGGGATTAGTGCCTTATAATGAGGCTCCAGAGAGCTCCCTGGCCCTCCCTCCGGGTGAGGACACCATGAGAAGGCGCCAGCGATGAGCCAGGAAGCGGGCCCTCACCAGAACGCAATCACGCCGGCGCCTTCATCTCGGTCTTCCAGCCTCCAGAACTGTGAGCAATAAATATCTGTTGTTTATAAGCCACTGGTAGGTGCTGTTTTGTTAGAGCAGCCTGAACAGACTGAGACACCATGACGTCTGGAAGGTAGATGTGGACCACAGTTTTGGACTTGGCCTGGGAACAGCTGGCCCCCCATAGGACCTTGGACAGGTCCTGTCATCTTCCTAAGCCTGAAACAACTCCTCTGTGGAGTGGAGCCCGCGTGAGCACCACCCAGGGCGTCTGTGAGCAGTGAGTGACATCAGGCTCTTAGTCTGAGGGTGTCTGGGGTGCAGCCCTGCTCCATCGTCTTATGAGGGTTATTCAGAGTTGCGAACATAAGTGAGACTTGCTTCAGGGGGAGCCGTGTGGAAACTGGGATTTAAATTCCTCCTTAGGAGCACTTGGTGTTGGCCGCCACCGGGGATCCTTTAATCCAAATGCCTTCATTCTTCACCAGTCCGTAGACTGCTTTTGGAAATATCACGTAGCCTTCTAAATCAAATCATGACGTGTCAAACCGGCCCAGTGTCTGTCCTCACTTGCACGAGGCTTCTCAGATGGCCCTTCAGAAGCATTAAAAGCAGTGGTCTCTCCTACTGAACTGTAGACTCCAGACCTGCAGAGGGCTTTGGTTTGGGATTAGAGGAGTTGGAAGTGACTTACCCTGAACCTCCCAGCTGGTTAGAGCAGCAGGGGCGCAGGCTGGAGTGACAACATGGGTGTAGATTACAGCAGCAGGGTTCCCACAGGTTACAGCAGCAAGGGTGCAGGTCAGAGCAGCACAGGTACAGGTTATAGTAGCACAGGTGCAGGCTAGAGCAGCAGGGGTCCCACAGGTTACAGCATCACAGGTGCAGGGTACAGCAGCAAGGGTGCAGGGTACAGCAGCACAGGTGCAGGCTAGAGCAGCAGGGGTGCAGGTGAGAGCAGCTCGGGCGCAGGCTCCCAGGTGGATGGGGAGCAGGGCCGTATCCACTGCACAGCCCTGTCCTGTCCACACGCTCCATCTGGGAGGGAGCAGCAAGGACAGCGAGTCTATTCAGTTCTCTATAAACACAGAAGAAATGAAGAGATGAGGACTAGGATTTGAAGGCAGCGGGGTGGGTGTGAGTCAGCTTTTCCTCCCATCACTCTCGATGCTTTGACCTCCCGGGGTCAGCTGAGCTCCCAGGGAGCCAGAGGAACTCCAGGGCGCAGTCCACATTCGGCAAGCCTAGTGTGAGTAACCCAAAGCTGTATTTTTAAAAGGCTGCTTCTCAGCCATGCCCTTGGGGATGCCAGGATCCCCCTCTAGCTCCCCAGTGCGCCTGCAGGCTCAGGAGAAACAGGGGAAGGGGGTTTCAAATCTCCAGGCCGGCACTGACTGCCCGTCCCCTGGAGGGTCGGAGAGAGTCCCTGGCCGGTGGAAGGGAAGGCAGGTCATCAATCCTGGGGCGCCTCGCCTCCAGCGGTTCTTTGCGGCAGCACTTGGCTTCATCGTGGCAAACTACCTGGATTTCATTCCCTCTGTCGAGAACCCAGCCAAGCTGGCACTCGTCAAATTTAGAGTCCCCGTTGCAAATCCTTGCGGGACATTACTGACGTGAAATCAAATCAGAAGTTCCTCAAAACAGGAGAGTTGTTTTTTCTTTTTTTATTCTTTGTGTCTGCCCACCTGGAGTGTCACCTTCCTAGAACTGGGCTCTGGCTGCAGGGAGTGGTTTCCGTGTCCAACCATACCTCCTCCACATTGTCCATCTGTATCACATTGTCCATCTGTATCACATTGTCCATCTGTATCACAGCATCTCTTGTGGATGGTCTTAACCAAAAGCAGCTCTTAGGAGAGGCAGCAGAGGTCTCTGGGGGCATCGGAGCCCAGCCCTGCCCCTCGTGTTCTCACCAGTCGCTCACCTGAGGGTTCTCTCTGAGCTTGTTTGGTGTTCTGCAAAGCGGGGATGACAAGGACTGGCTCTCTTATTGGGCACCAAGCCAGCTCCTGCATTAACTCACTTAATCCTCACAACACCCCAGAGAGGAAGGTTACTGTTATTAAACCCATTTTACAGATGGGGAAACTGAGGCACAGATAGGCTAATCCCCTCGGTCAGGGTCTCAGTGCCAGTAAGTGGCACAGCCAGGGCTCACCCCCAAGCTGCGGCTCCAGAGTCCGCACAGGGAGTGACCATTCTGAGATGCCTCTCCCGCAATGGCGTCTACTGGGTTGGTTGTAGGGAAGTTCACGCAGGGTGCCCTGCAAGGGCCCAGGAATCTGCTACTCTCATCTCGGTGTTGCTTCTGTCCTGGGGTTTACGGCACACCGTGTCCGTGCCTTGGTTTTGATGTGGGGTCTGCAGCACAGGGTACCCCACATCCTGTGCTGAGTAGGTGACAAATGCCTGCAGCTTCTGAGACGGCCGGCGTGCGAGTTTTGTGGACTGGATTGGGCTGGATTTGAAGTTGTCCCAACAAAATAAGTGGTCGTTGTCCTCCTGCCGTGGGAAGCGGGTGTGAGTGATTTCGATGGCTCCACTTGTGGCCCTGAATCTGTGTCAAATCCTCGTTGAAAGAGAGAGGAGGCGGAGCCTGGATGAGGGCTCCCGGCCCCGCAGGGGTGCCTTGTGCTCGTGGATCAGGGCTGCTGGGGCAGAGCCTGCAGTACCTGCTGGCACTGGGAGATGGCGTCCTGCCCCAACTGTTGGAATTCGCCGCCTGCGACCTAGGTGCTGCCACAGATCCGAGTATTCATCAGGAAAACAAATCCGAGGGGCCCCTTCAGCCGGTGGGTCTCGCACCCAACACTCTGGCTGTCATTGAGTCCCTTCTACAAGTGGGTACAGAGCACAGAGAGAAGCCCTAGGAAGGTGGGGTCCATCTTAGGTGGACACCAGGAAGGCCGGCTCCTTCCTCCCAACCCCATCTTTCAATCCCCAACCAGGAAGGGAGATTAATTATTGCCCAGGCAGAAAAGAGCTTGGTGAGTGATCTGGACAATTCTTTCCTTCCCAATGGCTGAGAAGGCTCAATGGAGGCCTGGAGGATGTGTCTTTCATCTTGGGTCAGAAGGCTCCTGCACATTCTAAAGCCCTATTAAGGGGTTTGACGAGTCAGGCTGGCTTCTGAGGAGGCTTACACGTGTCCTGATGCTGATGCTGCAGAGGGCTGGGGGCTTGTGCCAGCCTGCCCTGCCCCTCTGCCTGGGCACCAGACTCCAGTCCCCCCACAGGGACACAGGAAGCAGTGAGGATACCCACTCCTGCCCCCAACCACAGACCCCAGGTCCCTGACCGGCCCCACCCACATCACACTCCTCATGGGTGGGGACCCTTTAGCTCCCCACCCCTGCCGGAGCCCCAAACCCGCACCCAGCTCCTCCGCTGTGTGCACACTCCTGGGGCCCCTCCTGCGTGCACCCACCCCTCACACCCACACCCAGGAGCCCACACTGGTCGGTGTTGGCAGCTGCCAGGAGATTCCCTTCCTCCCAAAGGCCTTAGAGCACCTGGCTTCCCGGGGTCCTAGGAGGGTCTTTCCTCTTACACTCCTTTCCCTTCCCCCAGTGCTGGGGCTGGAGACCCCCATGAAGGGCTGCTTTCGGAGCGGGCCAGGAGCTCGCCCTCCCGGCTGGGTTTCAAGGGGCGGCCCAGGCTGGCAGGGAGCGCAGTAGGTCTCCAGCAGTCGGGGAGCAGCGGGCCCTGGGAGGGGGTGTCTCAGAGGGGTGCCTGGGCCTCGCTCAGCTGTCGGCCGTAAGGGTGAGAGGGCAGCGGCCAATCCGTGCAGCTTAGGCCGCCGCCCTGCCGCGGGCGGACTTTTATGACTTGGGTGACGGTGGTCCGTCTTGGCTGCCGGGTCACCCTATCCCAACTCCTCGGCGACGGGGGTTTGCAGATCTCGCTGCCAGCAGCCAGGGGGCGGCGGGGAGCCAGAGCGGAGAGGAAAAATCCACCCATTTCCTGGGCGGATTGCGTCGGCCGCCGCCCGACCGTGTCCCCGCCTCCCGGCCACGGCCCCCGCGCGCAGCCCGCGCCGCGCTCAGAGGCAGAGCCGGGCGGCCCTTCCCGGCGGCGGAGCGCGGAGGGACGCGGAGGGACGCGGCGGCACCAGGCACCGGGCAGCGGCGGGGCGGGCAGCGGCCGCCGGCGGCCACTCTCCCTGGCGCCCGGAGGCGGCGTAGCCATGGCCCGGGCGCGCGGGGCGGCGGCGGCGGCGGGCGGACGGTGGCGGGCCGAGGGGGCGCGGGGACACGGCCGGGCGCCCCTGCCCGCCGCGGTGCCCGCCGCCTGAAGGCTGCCCGGGGCGCGGAGCCGGCGCCGGCGTGGCGCGGGCGCAGGCGGCGACTCGAGGCGCGATGTCGGTGCCGCTTCTCAAGATCGGGGTTGTGCTGAGCACCATGGCCATGATCACCAACTGGATGTCCCAGACGCTGCCCTCGCTGGTGGGCCTCAACACCACCAAGCTCTCGGCGGCCAGCGGCGGGACGCTCGACCGCAGCACCGGCGTAAGTGCGCCCGCCGCCCGCCTTCTCGGGGCCCTTCTCCCGCTCCCTCCCCGACCTCCAACCCTGGGCTGGGCGGGCGCCGCGCGGGGCGCAGGGCGCAGGAGCAAGGGCGCGCGCAGGGGTCCCGCGGCGGCTCCTCCGCGCTGCGGGGTGACCCTGCTCCCCACGCCCCCAGCCCCGGCCACTCCTCCGGCTGCGGTTCCCCGGCGACGCTTCCTTCCTTTGCCTGGTCCCCTCGTGGGGCGAGGGGAGCCTGCTCAGGAGCTCGGAGGCTTGGAGTCCTCGTTCAACTAAGTCTCTCATTGATAAGGTTGGGAAGCTGAGGCAGGGGACTTGGGGATTTGTCCAAGGTCACTCTGCAAGTGAGGGGTGGAGACGCCGCCGCTCCATCCCGGGCTGGCTGGTCCAGCCAGGGCTCTGAACGGAGCCCGCCCTACTTTGTGAAAGCCGGACTGAACCCGGCCCGGAGTGGGGCCCGGCCGGGCGGCGGGCTTGGGAGCTGGTGCCCTCGCTTGCCTGCGCGTTCCAAAGTCCCGAGGCGCCTTTCCCTCCCCATCCCCGTACGGACGGAGGTCATTGGGGTCCCGTGGAGGAGAGTGCCGTGGGGCCCAGGGCGGGGCCCCCGGGAGCCGCTTGCAGCGGAGCTCGACCCCTTGCCTTCCGCGCACCCCTCCCGCCCTGCCTCTCAAATCGTTTCTCCTTTCCTCTCGATGCCTTGGGGGAGGGGCGTGTGGCCCGGGTCGCTTCTGGGCAGGGCTAACTTAGATGGTGGCTGGAGCGGAGGCTGAGCCGGAACCACCCGTGAGCGCCAGGCCGGGCTCACGGAGGAAGGGGCGCGCCCAGGCCCGGCTCCCTCTGAGCTGAAAGGAGAGGTGAAGGACACGAGTGTCCTCGCCCGCTCCCTTCTGGCTGCCAAGGGCGCAGTGCTCCGGCGGGAGGTCTCCGTGTGACCCCCTCCTAAGAGCGTTCTCACGTTCACCTCACCTGCTGTTTCGAGAATTGCATGCACCGTGTTTCCTTCATAATGCCTCTGTTCCTGCCTCTGGGCCCTGAGCTTCTGAGGTTGGCAATGAATGAAATGAAATGTAATGATACTATGGACTCTCCCACCAACTTCTCCCCGCCCTCGTGCTAAAAATAGCAGGGAGGTGACCTGAGGCAACTGGGCAGGCTGCAGTGGGGGAACAGTCTGTGTTCAGGGGGTGTTTTCCAACAGCAGTGTCTGCCCTGTGTACCTGGTGGTCAGGACTACCTGAGCTGGGCTGTAAGGCAAGGTGACACCAGCCATGTCACCATGTCACCAGCCATGTGCAGCTCTAGTTTCTTGGTGGTCCTTGGGCACACCTCAGGACTGAGGTTGGGTGTGACCCCTGCACAACATGTCACCAGCAACTTGGTGACATCCACCAAATGGCTTGTGGGTGGCAGCCTGTGCAGAGTGGGAAGCCCGGCGTTCTCTCGGGCAGTCTTCGCCAGGCTGCCAGCGGGAAGATTGCTGGGGCTCAGGGTCGTTGCAGCTCTGGGCTAATAGGCTGCTGGATCCCAGCTATTAGGGCCCGTGCTTCATCTCCCAGCGTCAGGGAGCTGCAGAGTGAGGCTGCGCCGGCCACCCCTGCCTGCCTTACGGGAGGAGATCTTATTTCTGAATTACGTGCCCACTGTGAGTCAGCCAGCCTCTTGCTTCCCTGCCTCTGGTCACCCCTCCCTTCTACTTAATGGATCAATTTGGTCAGATGCCAAAACTCCAAACATTCCTTAAATTTAAAAACCCCTTGAATTAAAAAAAAAAAAATGTAAAGAGTCGTGACTGTTTGACTCCTTTCCAGTCCTGGGGATCCTGACGGGAGACTGTCTCTATTCCTGGGGTCCCCTTTCCCTCTTCGTGGTCAGAACGTGTCTTTGGACCATTGCTTTCTGCCTTTTCCCCCGGGGGGTCGGATGTGGACGATGCCCCCTGGTTTTGTCCCTGGTACACTACCTTACGGTCTCCCTTTCTCTCCCTCCCTCTCCCTCCGCCCAGGTGTTGCCCACCAACCCTGAGGAGAGCTGGCAGGTGTACAGCTCTGCCCAGGACAGCGAGGGCAGGTGTATCTGCACAGTGGTCGCTCCCCAGCAGACCATGTGTTCACGAGATGCCCGCACGAAACAGCTGAGGCAGCTCCTGGAGAAGGTGAGTCTGTGCAGGGTGTGTGTGCGTGTGGGTGTACTTGTATGTGCATGTGTGTGCCCACGCGAGCGCCAAGGCTTGGCTAGCCTGCGGGTCATCTCAGCTCCAAGGCCTCACTCTTTCCCGGCGTGTCCTCACTCGGAATATTTGTGAATGAAGGAATGAATGGATGGATGGATAGGAGAGAGGCATAGACCCTCCCGGTCACTGCAGGCTCCACTGAGGAGCCAGTGGTGGTGGGGAGAGGGGGTGTGGGGCCCCTCTCCCGCGGCTGTCTCTCCAAGTAGCGCCTGTGATCTGTCATCCCGAGGGCTCAGAGCTGTCCCCGAGCGGCTGCCTGGGAGGACGCCCTGGGAGCCGGAAATGCTCGGCCACTGGGATTTTGCCTGATGGGGTCTGTCCCCTGCCTTTGAGCGGCTGTTCACTACTGTGGATGCCTCCCTGGTACAAAAGCAGATTCAGTTGTTACCTTGTAGCCCACCTGGGAACAGAAGTTGTGTCTACATTTTGAATCCAGTATTTCACTTAATCTTCACAAGAACCACATGGGGTTGGTGAGATTTTTCACCATTTTGAGAAGTGGAAATCTGGGTCCAGAGGTGGACTGACTTGTCCCAAGCCAGACAGCTGGTCGGCAGGGAGCAGCACTCAAACCTGGTGGCCGCCTTCCCACCTGGCCTGGCGTTCTCGGCCCTCACAGAGGCTGCCACTCCTGATGGGGCAGCCGACTCACCTCCTGGCACATTCCACCCCAGGAAGCCTGGATTCTCCAATGACTTGGGCATCAGGGCCCCTGGGAGTTACCGGGCGGCCCTTCTGGTCCGTTCATCACCCTTTCCCCGGGAGGAAGGGCATTTTACATGGGGACACTTCACCCCGGAAAGTGGGCTCACACCACACACACACACACACAGACACCACACACACACAATCCACACACAGACACCACACACACACAATCCACACACAGACACCATACACAAATCACATACACACATGTGTACCACATACACTATACGCAGATACTCACATACACACACACAGACACCACACACAAATACATACACACCACACACACACACTGCACACAAATACACACATACNCACCACACACAAATACACAAAAACACACACCATGTATATTCCACACACACACAGAAACACACGTATGCCACACACACCACACAAATACACATACACACACTACATATACACCACACACACCCGCTACACACACAGACACACATATACACTACGCACAGACACCACACACACCACACACAAATACACAAATACACACCACACACGCACACCACACATACACACCACATATATACCACACACACACATAGATCACACACATACACACCACATATGCACCACACACAAACACATGCACACACACTCCACACACACATACTCACAAACACACACACACCCCAGTAAGCCGTGACTCTCCCCTCAGTGGAGGAGCAGGAGAGGAGGCATGTGTGGGGCAGGGCCCCGTGCTGTGAGGACGGCCACTCCAGTGCTGCCCTCCACGCTGCGGACAGGATTCTTTGAGCCCAGCTTGACTAAAACCCTCCCACTACTGTGAGCAAAGCAGGTCCCTCTCCTGGACCCCATTTCCCGAACTGTCAGGGGAGAGGTGGGTAAGGAGTCCTGGGGTCCTCCCAGCCCTGCCCATCTAGAACGGACCGTGCAGGGAGCCTTGTTCCTTGGGAAGAAGGGCCTGGGGGAGCACGGAGCAGCGGCCTGGTCCCAGAGCTTGCTCCCCCTAAGGGGACAGAGTGTGCCCTCTCTGGCCATCGTTAGCCACCCCAGGAAATCGTTTAAAAAGAATTAAAGTCAATTGCATTTAATAGATCCCACAAACATTTATCAACACCAAACTAGACCAGAGCTTTATTGGGCCTTTAATTATTCAGAATTAAAGCAGAGGGAGATGCAGCTTGGAGGGGCCTCCGGCGGCCAGGAGGCAAGGTCGGGGCGCTGGCGGACAGGACCCTCATGCTCTTGGGAGGAGGCGCTCAGTGGGTGACAGAAAGCTGGAAATGGGTTCCAGAAAGTTCTCTGGGCCCCTGGGAACGCAGGCCCTGGGGCTCTCCTTTCTGCCCATCTCTGCCACAGCGTTACTGCTTAAAAATGGGGACCCCTAGTCTAGACCCTCGAGGGCACTCTGTCATCAGAGGGCAGAAGCATTTGTTGTGAAGGGGGCCTCCCTGCTTGACGCAGTCCGTCTGTTAGGAGGGGCAGGCGTCTGTCCCTTGCTCCCTCCGGGCCTCACGTCTGGTCGTGAGTTCTGTCAGTGGGGCTGGGGTCCCAACGGAGCACATGCCATCTAGTTCCGCTGCTGTCCAGCCCGGCTTCACATTCACGTCTGCCTGCGGAGCTTCCAGAGGTAGAGCCGTGGGTCCCACACCCAGAGGCTCTGATTTTCACTGGACCCAAGTCCTCGGGAGGAGCCCGGCAGCTGTACCTGAAAGTTCCCCACGGTTCTGACCCGTGGCCGGGGTTGAGGACCACTGGAGACCCATAGAGCGCACAAGGCGGGGGGGGGGGCCATGAGCTCTGTTCTCTTTGGAGAAGCGCACAGCCCTGAGTTTGAAAGTGTGAGCTATGGAGTCAGTCTAGGCCTTGAGTGGTGGCTGACCGCTGTGTGATGGTAGATAAGTTGCTTAACTTCTCTGAGCCTCAGTTTCCTTATGTGTAAAATAGGACTCCAAATAGCCTTTACCTCCCGGGGTTTTGGAAAGATGGAATGAGATAGATAACATGACTGGCTCAGCACAGTGCCTGGAACATTGCAAATGTCCTATTGGTCGTTGCCTGGAGGCCAGGTGTGTCTGCTGCCCACCCCCGCTCAGCACCTCCGGCCACGCTGGGCCAGGTGTGGGGTGGATTGTGTCAGTTAGTAGCTGGGTGATCTTGAGCTCCTCAGTTGGCTTCTCAGGGACACATCCTAGGTACGGGTAAGGGAGTGGACGAGCTCAGAGTAGGGGCTACAGACCACGGTCCACTAGCGGGTGAGAAGGCCTGGGGGAGCGATCGTGACCCAGGCCCCATTCTCTGCTCTGTGATTGGCCAGAAAAGGAAGTGTTCGTTCTGGGTGGGAAAGACTAGAGGAGAGTATTTTGTTTTAAGGCACCTGAGTAGTTTGGCATCTTTAAAGTTTGTTTTCTAAATTTAAAATTTAACCTTATTTAAAAGTTTTTAAGAGCATTCCTTCTCTGGCAAATGAAAAGCCCTTGGTGCTGTGCACGGCCCCTGTTAGAAGTAGGAGACCAAAGCCAGGGTGGACTCAGCAGCTGCTGCTCAGCACGTTCTAGCCCTTGCTTTTCTGGATTTTGCTGTCACGTGAGCAATCATGTCCTCTCGGTGGGGGAGGGGAGGAGGCGTCATGACTGGAGCTGCCACTTGTGTTCCTTCCTCCCAGCCATGTGGCTGCGGGGGCACTCCTGTGCCTTAGGTGCTGGGGTTACAGGTGTGAAGGCCCAGTCCCCCTTCCTCCACCAGCTACCTCTCCAAGAAGGTGGTTGGGACAGGTGTGTGGGTTACTGCTGTGCAGGCATTGTGCCAGCTCGGTGATGTTGTTGCCAGGGAGCATGCAGCCACTTCTGGCTTAGCTCATCACAGAAGCCTCCCTGGAGGAGGTGGCATTTGGGCTGGGTCTTGAGGGATAAAGGAAACCAAACATGACAACATTTCTCCAAAGAAGAGCTGCAGTTATTCAAACTGACAGAATAAGACAGGTGAGGGGAAACAGGGAGACATAGGTGATACAGCAAATACATTTCAGTTTCCCGTAAAGCATCTAAAGAGAAAGGCTCACCCATGTATTGTTTTTTCCAAGCCTGAATTTTTAAATTGAATGTGTGTGTGTTCCTTTCAGATAACAAGCCATAAAATTCCAGGCATTGTTAAGTGCTGAGATGAGCAATATCGGTGTTTCTCCCACTGATCAGCCTTTGGTTGCTGTCTCTCTTTTATTTCGTTCTATTTGTGGGGGTGGAGGATGTACCGTGAGAAATGGAAACCACACTATCATCTCTTCTCGTCACGACTGGGCAAAGCTGAGCCTCATACCCAAATGATTTTGTTCCTAAAAGGGAGAGTATTTTCCAACTGAGCAAAAAATCAGCCATGAAGATTTGCGGTTATGGAGGCATCTTCCTCCCTAGTAATTGGATTAGATTCTGAGGAAATGACCCCAACATCGCTTTGGCAGTCCTGAGCCTCCTTCTACCTCCCCACCCACCACCCCAAATGCGTTTGCACAGAAGCAGGAGCCAGTTTCCTGAAAATAAAATGCACTGGCAGCTGGCTGCACTAAAAGTGTTTTTCTTTCAAGCTCTCTGGAATCCTGTTGAATATTAAAGTTCCATCTTGAGGCGAAACTCAATGCAGATCTGCCCATAAAGATGTAAAACAGCGATTCTTCATTTGCTGGGTGATTGATTTCTGACTGTGTTCTGAACGTACGTGTTCGCAGAGCAGTCATCTACCTATGATATTGTGGGGGTGATGGATGGCGTACAAGATGGGGGAGAAAAAGGCTTGATGTGAAATCAGGCAGAGTCCTTCCCTGGTTCTGCACTTATGCAATCAACCTTCTCAGCAAGACACCCAGTGGGATTTGGGGGGAAAGAGAACCTATAGCTGGGGGTGGGGAGCCCAACAATGCTGTTCATCTTGGTTGGTATTTATGCCTGCCTAACTGACTTCATGCTGCAGAATAAAGAGACGGGAGATGATCCCCACCTCCAAAAAGAAAAAGAAAAATAATTACCCAGAGCCGTATGCCTGCGACTCTGACCAGTGAGGAACCCGAGGCTCCTGCGCCCCTGATTTGCATCCCTGGTTGTAAGAACGTGTCCTGGAAGATGGCAGAGGAAGTGTTTACCAGGCAATCTGCTCTGTTAGGGGAGCTCTTGGTCAGAACAGTCCCCGATGCTGATGATTAACTAGTAAATAATGCGTGGGCCACTTCTGGTTCCGTGTGCTGGCCGTGAGGACAAGGCCACTGTCACGTATTAGGAGGCAAATAAGGTCGTCGGGCCCCTGCCACAGCTCCTTCCTTGAACATGTTGCCTTTTTGACAGGTGCAAAACATGTCTCAATCCATAGAGGTCCTGGACAGGCGGACTCAGAGAGACTTGCAGTACGTGGAGAAGATGGAGAACCAAATGAAGGGCCTGGAATCCAAGTTCAAGCAGGTGGAGGAGAGCCATAAGCAACACCTGGCCAGGCAGTTCAAGGTATGTATGCTCCTCCTCTCCCCTCCCCCTTCCCCTCCTTTTCCCAGAGACTGGGCTTGTTTCCCCTTCATGTTTCCCTTCCCTCTTTCCCTCCAGGAGTAGCAATTTGGGGCAGGGAAGGAGCCCAGCAAGTTTTGTTCTTTGCCTTGCAAATGGCTGCAGTCTCTGGGAAGAGAGAGGCAACCTGTCTTCACCCTGGTTTGGCCAAAGACTCCTTGAAAGGGGCAGCCATGAGCAGCGGTGTTCAGCACCCATTAGTTTCTGAGGCCAGGGTCCCAGGTCCTGGCTTCTCAAGCCCAGTTGCAGATTAGCTGGGAAGCGACACGATTGGTCCTTGTCGTTCCACAGCTGCTGCAGGTAAATTACATTAGCTCAGGATTAGCTTAATTGATTAGAGCCATTTCTGAGCAGGGATCACTCAGGGCAGTTTTTCACATCTGACCTAATGTAGCTGTGACAAGGCGCACTGTAGATTTGCGGGGAAGAGAGAGACACCAACGTCTTTCTCACTTCCTGGTAAGTGTTTCTTTTTCCAGGGAACTCTGGGCATCATAGCCGGAGTTTGTTTGACCTAAAATTATATATACATATGTACAAATATGTATATATACACCTATAGTTTACTCAGCTGCAAAATGATTAAATTGAGAAATTATATGCACCTTAATTGAGGTATACATGCATGTTAATTAGAAATCTGGCCCAGATGTAAATGAGCAGGTCAAATGACACCTTCCAGCTTCACTAGAAATTGCTGATGCTCTGTCTCCCTATCCTTTTTATGCTAATGTTTTCCTTTGATGTGCTCCCTGCGTGAAGCAAGAACTAATTTGCTTCTTAAAGCGATACGTTATACAGACGAGATGGCAAGCTAATGAAGTTATAAATCTATATTATAAATAAAATAATTGCAGGCCTGATCCTGTTGAGGAGAAATGAGCCCATGGCTCTTGTTGGAGGCAGGTGGGACGTGTCGTCCTTGCTCCTGACGTGTCATCATGGGAAAGAGATTTTGATGGGCCTGACTGAAAAGAGTTTGTGTCTCTCCTTGAAAGGCTAGCAACCCTTTCTCTTTGGTAGATTCAGATTCCTCTAAAGACGAGGTGTCTCTAGCAACCATGGGCTAGCTCATCTTTGCAAGCATTGTCCACACAGGCCTCTCTCCCAGTTCCAAAAGTTGGGGCGGTATGGCTCCAGGAAAAGAAATGCAACCCTTTGCCTTTTACCATGCTTCAATTGCATTAAAACTGTCAAGAGAAATTGTTGTGAAGGAATCCCCATAACTGTTCCAGCAGTTTGTTTGGGCTAACTCGAGCACTGACAGGTGATTTTTTTTTTTAAGTGACCGTGAAAATATTTGTCTACTAATGGCTATCTGTTCAAGGCAGGCTAGTGAGCTAGCTGTTCAACAGTGTTTCATTTTCTTGCTTGCAGGGCTAACTTAAAAGAGTTTTTTCAATGCTGCAGTGACTGAAGAAGCAGTCCACCCCCATGTAACCATGAAAGAGGGCCAGAGAGCTTTTTGCACCACGCATTTTTACTATTATTTTCCAATCTTTAGCACCATATCACTAAGGAACCTTGAATACAACCAGGATCCTCTTTTGCATGCGACTGTAGATGCATTTCATGAATATTTTGAACCCTTGTCAATGCATTTTTTGAAAAAAAAAAAAAAGAAACTTTGTGTATGTGACTTAAAGCATGTAACCTTAAGATGTTGCATTCTAAACTGACAATAAAGACCTTTCCCAAATATGTTGGTGTTCTGAAGACTGTTTCCTATGCTCTCCTAACTCATTTGGACCAGAATAAATAAATCTATAAATAAAGCGGGAGTATGCACACTTTCCCTCACCTAGGGAGAAGCCAGGCCAAGGCAGGGTGTTACAAGTTTTTGCACGCATCGCACTGAACCCAGCTTATTTTAACCTTGCAGGCGATAAAAGCGAAAATGGATGAACTTAGGCCTTTGATACCTGTGTTGGAAGAGTACAAGGCCGATGCCAAATTGGTATTGCAGTTTAAAGAGGAGGCCCAGAATCTGACGTCAGTGCTTAACGAGCTGCAAGAGGAAATTGGCGCCTATGACTACGATGAACTTCAGAGCAGAGTGTCCAATCTTGAAGAAAGGCTCCGTGCATGCATGCAAAAACTAGGTAGGCTCAGAACCCTGCGGGGGCATGGCGCTGCACTGCCCGCCTCCGGCTCTCACGCAGGCTTAGGGAGTGGTGCTGCAGTGGACAGCGCCCGCCTGGCTCCAGGGAGGTGATGGCCGAATCAGGGCTCTTGGGTAGGGCTGCCTTAAGAGATAGCTAAGGAGTGTAGGCGGTGCCCACCCTAGGGCATTGTCCCACCCGGTGCGAAGGCCAACTCACAGATGCCATGGAGTCACACATCTGGAAAAAAATAGGATGATATTAGATGTTACATACCATCTGAAGAATGTGTGTGTGTGTTGGGATGAGTTTTTAAGACACCAGTTTAATAGGGCTGGAAACATGTATCTCAGATTCCCTCCAGGTTGAGAACCAGGGCTGATGCAGCTCCCCGAGATAATGAATCATGCATATCTGGAAGAAAAAAGAAAATAAAATTTAATCACATTACAGTTGAAGATTTGCCATTCACAGCATGCAAAGGAGCCCCTCCTAACAGCTGGAAGGAGTGGACCCTCTGAGCCAATGGGCTCCCTGCCCCTGTTCATATTTTCTAAGGTGGACCCAACGTGGGGCCGCCCCTTGGGGTTCTTATTCTTGGTTGAACACCCACTTGCCTTATCAACTTTCCCGTTAATTACTGTAACAAATCTTAACATATTAGTGTCTGAGTCCACTTTTAAATGATACATTTTAAATCCCAATTCCATTTTTAAGTTTTCTTAATAAAGATTAGTCAGCCCTCCTCACCAACTGTTTTTTAACACAAAGCAAGTTCATTTTCATATTGCATACTTTTCAGAGTAACTTAGGGTAATTTTTAGGGTAATTTTGCTTTGTGAAGTTTTCCTTAGGTTTTATCTGATGTTCTGACTTGATTCCCTTTTTATCCTCTCTCCCCCCGAACACACTCCAAATGGCTTATTATAAACTTAAAGCATCCCAAAAAAACAAATGCTTTTTAAAATCCCTAGTGCTGTTAGTCAAGTGGAGGAGAGAGAATGTTCAGAAGGCAAGGAAATAGAATCAGCTAACCTTTTTGTTGAAACAGGTTCCCACATTGAGATTATTTTTAATTCTGTTCTAGGTATTCTAGTTAAGGCATAAACTTTTAAGTTCCCCAGTCTTGGAGAGAAGACAGTGAGATATGTTGAGAGTTTAAGAACAGATCCGTTTTAACGTATACGCTTTTGCTCTACAGGAGCCCTATAGGAGGGACTGTTTACTGCGTTTGTTCAGTGATGTGCTGCATTGTGCCCAAGTCCCAGTATGTGACCTGGGCTGGGTGACCTGGGACAGTCCCAGGAGGGGTCTGGGCTGGACGGTCTGTACCAGCTCTTCCCATTTTGCCGTTCCAGGTGCCGGGGTGAATGTTTGCAGTGATAATGATTATAGGGCTCTATTGATGGTTATGGGACTGTATGATTATTTCTGTTGGGCGCGGTCTTTGGGTTTCTACCCATAGTGACCCTGAGCTCACGTCGCTGCTGTCTCTCTAGACCCTCCAAACACTTCCACTGAGGGGTCTCTCCTGGCCTGTGAAGAATCCAAGGGGGTGGTTTATTTGTTATTTATTGCCCCACAAGCTGCACTTTTCCCTCCCTGGCATACAGACTGTGTATACCAGGGAGAAACCAAGATAAAACCTCCATGTTTTCCAGTTAAGGGATCAAGGAGCAAAATGGAAACGCAGAGGAAAAAGTTACAAGTGGTGAGAAGCTAAGAGTCTTTCCAAGGAGGGTCCCCTCTCCTGCAACAAGCGGCCTGCCCGTCTGTACTTGGCCTATTTTTAGAAGCTGGCTGAATCCACCTTACGGCTTAGGATCTTGGGGCTTTCACCTGGTTCCCCTCAGGCTGCTAAAATGTTTGATTTGGGAGTAAAGAGAGAGGATGAAGAGACCCCCAGAGGCCGTGTTCCCCACCATTGGCGTGCAGTGCATGATTTTACCTCTGCATTTAATTCTTCCTTCAGAAAGACCGTGATGCATAAGTAGGCATGCCGGATCAGAGTTTGCAGGTGGGGCCCAGGGATCTGCATTTAACCAGCACCCGGGTGATTTGAACCAACACCAGACTGTGAGAGCTCCCAGTCTGAGGGAGGCAGTGTCGTAAAGCAGTAAGTGGCACTCGATAGCTGTGTGACTCCCAAGAGGCCAGCCACCTCGTGGTCTGTAAAATGAAGGTGTAGGAGTCTGTGCCCTGGGATTGCTGTGTGAGTCCATGGAGGTCATTCACATCACGGGCTCTGCACTGTGCCCAGCACAGGGTAGGTGGTGGTAGGATAGATAGGTCTGTAGCAGATGATACATAGGTAGATAGGTAGATAGATAGACAGATGGACAGACAATAGATAGAGATGGATGACTGATTGGTATGTAGATGCATAGACAGACAGACGACAGATGGATAAACAGGCTGATGAATGCGGCTTTGCTGCTGCTTCTCCCTTGCTAGCTTTTCATTCAAACTCAGTAACTGGAGAACCAAATTAATATCCTGCGGCTGCTTAATTTGATCTTGATTTCAGCCTTGCAAATAGGCAACGTCTCCAGACCATCTTGACAGCCTGTTTGGAGGTCGCCAAGGAGCCTAAACAGAGGCAGCCGGCCTTCCGCACGGAGCCCGGGAGCACTGAGAGCGTCCGGGGGCAGGACTTCTGCAAGAGTCAGCCTCTCAGTAGCTGTCAGTTCCCGTCCTTGCCCCCTCAACTCCTTGGCTTCTTGGCGTGAAATCGGACTGTAGGTTCCTTGGTCTGGTGAATAGCATCTCAGTTACCTTCCTGGCGTGACAGTGGAGAAAAGGGTCTCCCTGCTGTTCCCCACAGAGAACTCTTAATTAGCCTCTCTGTGGCCTCCTTCTCTTTGAGTCGATGTTGCCGACAATTCCTGACCCCAGAACATACAAAGAAAAAACCAAACAAGGGCTGCAGCTTCCGTTTGTTTTCAGTTTCCATTTTTAAAGATCCCTCCTCAGTGGGATTGTGTGTTTTTCCTAACGGCCCAGCCAGAAACTCGAATCTGAAACTCTTGTTTCTAGAACTGAGGTCAGGCTCGTCTCTGGGCGTCCTCTGGAAGGGAGGCAGCTTCCCACGGCTCCCAGCAGCTCCTCTTCTTCCCAGGCAGGCGAGAGGTAGAGCTGCCCCGCCACCCCGTCCCCTGAGCTGGGGCCTGGGACTTCGCTGTCACTCCATGGAGAGCCTGCAGAGTCAGATGCCCCAGCAGAAGCCAGAGACTTAATGCCCCACGCAGCGTGTCCTGGAATGGCATGTCCCCTTAGCCTCAGGGGTGCCTAGCTGGTTTTTACAGTTTCCTTCAGTGATACCATCCTGGGACTCGGATGCTAAAGGCTTCCTTAGGAAGGGTCAAGGAGGCAGAGAGATTGGCCCCCACCTGCTCCCCAGGGGCCTGGATGGAGCCAGGCAAGTGAGCTGCTGGCAAGGATGGTAGGTGAAATAGCACAGACTGATTTTGCACTTAGGACTGAGGGTAAAGTTTAGGATGCCTCAGTCTACAGGAGAACCCACTAGAAAGGCTCCAGGGAGGAAACGCAGGGGCCTGAGTGGGATCCTGGCGGGGCAGCTTTCCCTTGGGGCTCCATCAGGAAGTGCTCAGGGTTGCGCATGGTGAGAGATCCCCTAGTGGGCCACCCTTCCCTGTGGTGAGTGTCCAGGAGGGTCCCTCTCTTAGTGCCGCCTCCCCGGCTCTGGGTCTGAGCGTGCACCCTGTGGGAGGCTGCTCTGTCTCAGCTTATTTCATCTACAGGGACATTTGTCCGTCCAAGCTCCCAGCTTTGCAAACTCTTCTGGCTGAGCTGTTCCCAGTCTTCAAGGGATCAAAGCTGGGACCAAGGGAGATAGGCCTAGAGGCCAGGGGGTCGTCCCGGGGCCCAGCCTGCCTGCTGCGGGGCATCAGTCCCTTCAGTCTGGTCTCTGGCCTGATTCCTTGGCGGGCGCATCACCCTGGGCCTGCCCAAGGCTCCTTGTGGAGATGATCCGGGCTGTTGTCCGGAAGTGGCTTCCCTCAGGAATAGCAAGAGATGGGTGATTTCCTCTGCGGGGGCACCGCTCTGTCCAGGCCCCCAGCTCTGCAGGCAGCTTCCCTCCTGAGACCCATGCTGGGCTCTCGGGGCGGCCAGGCCCTGCCAGCTGGTGTGCTGTCCCCGGAGCTCAGCCTCCTCCCACATGCACCTGCACCTGAGCCTTCTCCCTACCCTCCCCTGCCTGCCTCCCTTCCCCGTGCATGCATCCTGGGCCCTCGTGATGAGAGAGGGACGCTTTCCTGAACTGAATGTGCCAAGACTCCCCCTCGCGGCTCTGCCTTGGGGCTTTTTTAGATCGTGTCAGTTCCCGAGGTCTTGGCAGAAACAGTCTGGACAGAGAACCAAAAATAACTCCCTGACTCAGGCGAGGCGGGGTGGGGGAGGGCGGCCTCTAGCCCCTGGGGGCTCGGGAGAACTGAGCCCGCAGCCAGTAGTTTGAGAAGCAGGGCTCCCAGCCAGCGGGACTTTCTCTGTCCACTGTAGCCCATGAATTAAGGCTCCTCTGAGGGGCTGGGAGAGGGTGGGGCTTAGTCCCCGAGCCACCATTTGCCGGTCGGGGCTGGCACGACACGGAGCTTCCCCCTGCACATCAGACCCGGACCTGCAACCTGTTTCCCGAAGCGACCGGCTCCCCCTTCTCTGCAGCCACAGGCCGGAAGGTCCAGGGTGGGCAGGATGCCACGCGAGGGTCCCGGGCAGCCCAAGTGCACTGTGCTGAGGGTGAAACCCCCTTTTCCCCAGCTTTTCAGTCTGAATTCACGATAACGACAGTGGTGCCTGACCTCCACTGAGCGCTTACTCCACGTCAGGCGGCCTTCTAGAAGCTCACCATTGTCCAACCGTTTAAGTCGCACAACTTCCCTCTGAGGCGGTATCGTCATTACCGACAGGGACAACTGTCTATGCCGCGCTCAGGAGAGGGTGACCCTCCTTCGCCTCCCATCCCCTCTACTGGGGCACAGAGCGAAGCGAGAGACGGAGGAGGATTTTCTGAGATGGCTGATTTTACCTCTGAGTACCTAAGAGATGAGTCATTCCTTCATTCGTTCATTCGTTGTTGGACGGCTTCCCAGGTTGAGTCTTGGGGAAATAGATGAGGGCAGTAAGACCCAGACGTTCTTGTCCGTGGCCCCAGGAAGGGCGTGGTCACCAGCACGGGTCAGCGAGGACCAGGTGGGTGGAGTTCGCAAGGGAGAGGTCTCTGGAAGAGGCGTCAGTTTGGGTCGAGCCACAGAAGACAGGTGGAAGGACGGGGGCGGGGATGGCATTCCAGGTGGAGGAAACGGCATGAGCAAAGGTGTGGAGGCGGGAAGCCTGGGCTCAGGGCCAGGCGTCTGAGCCGGGTTGGGCGTTGACCCGCCATCTTCGCCTTCTGAGTGTGACGTAGAGGACAGCTGTCTGGTCTCCTTCAGGGGAGGTCGTCCAACTGAGGAGGGTGTGGGTGCCGCAGGCTGGGGACAGAGCTTTCCAGTGAGTCCGCATCACGTTGGGAAATGGCTGAACCCGCAGTGTGCTATCCTATGGAAAACTTGCAGGCTTTTCCCCCAAACTGTGACATCCTTGGGGGCAGTGGCTCCTTTGGACTTCTCCTTCCAGGCGGCCAAGAGGACCACTGTCCCTTGGCTCAGTGGTGGGGAGGCCTTCCACAGGAGATGCGCAGGGGGCACAATGCCATCTTAGTGGACGCTGGCCTCCAGGCAGCAGGAGGAGCTGGAGGAGGGCTGTGGATGGCGAGAGATGGCTCCTGTTAGCATCTCCCAGTTCCCCCCAGTTCAGAGGGTCTGCTGTCTCCCAGGGGCCCCCCAGAACTCCCCAGGGTCGTAGGAACAAAGAGAGCGCTGAGGGGCAGACTTGGGTCCTGCCTCTCCTACGCCCTCCCTCCTCCAGATGAAGCCCTTAGGGAGCCCCACCCCGAATCCTCACGGGGAAGCAGTCTTTCATGAGATTTCCAAGAACGCACCTTCTTGTCGTTGTAGATGCTGGCTAACCTTGGGCATAACCCCCAGTCCCCTTTCTCCTCCAGCTCTCCTCCCTCAGATGGGGGGTGTGGGGTGGGGGCGTGGACAGGGCCCAGAGAACTTGTGCTGATCCTCAGCAGTGACCCTGCTGGGTCTGCCAACTCGCCGGCCGGCCCTGCCAGCGGTGGCTGCTGCAGGAAGCCTCAGGCTGTGAACGGACAGTATTTATGTGGGAAGGTGCATAATTCCTCCTGAAAGCGGACCAGGCGAAATCAATCCGGAGAAGGGATAGGCGAGTAAAAATAGTCGTGCATTTCTTTTTCGAATCTGGGCCAGAGGCAGCAGCCCCCAGAGCTGGCCGCTGGGACTTAGGAGCAGGGCGGCGTGACTTGATGGGAATTTGGGTGCAAAGCCAGCCTTTCTTCTGTTCGCAGTCGGCTCTTAATCCTCCTCAAAGCCTCTGCATTGCCCAGATGCCCGTTCTCCTGCCAACACAGAAACCGCAGCGCCTGGTGCTGGGCCGGGGTGTCAGGGGTTCCATCCCTCCAGTCTTGTACGATGATGCTAATGGATATACTCACCCACTTTAAGTTCAGGGAGAGAGCAGGGGACACCCTGGACTGCAGAGGTGGGAGTGGGCCCCTCCCCAGGCCAGCTTCCGCTTTTCTGGATTATGCTGGCTAAACCGTGGTCCTGGGTTAAGTCAGTGACAGTCTTCTGAAAGCCCCTGGATCTTCTCTGAACTTTGCAGACCACTGTGTACATATGCTAATCATGGCAGCTGAGGAGAGCCACGCAGACCTGGGAGGGGACCATACAGAAGGCACATGTCCCCACAGGGCATAGAGGGTCCCATCCATCCCGATGCTCCCTGCCCTGTCAGCACCTTCAGAACCCTGGCTCTCCAGCCTCAGGGCTCCTCCTCCAGGCAGAAGAGATGCTCTCACCCTGGGGGAAAAGCTCACCGCCTCTCGGTGGGAAGGCTGCCGGCCTTTCCCCTGGTTCTCAGTGTGGAAGGGCGCGGAGTAGCAGCTCTATAATGAAGCGCACTGGTCCTTGGTGCTTCGTGAAACCAATCACACCTTACACTGCGTCTTGCTTTGAGCCTAGCCCTGTGCCAGACACGTGCTGGGCTGTTAGCATCGCATTCTCTCCAGCAGCCTTAGGAGGTTGGGCTGCTGCCGTCTCCATTTCCCAGAGCAGAAAACTGAGTCTTGGTGAGGTTGATCTGAACCCCCAGAGCAACAGCCTCGCCCCCAGGCCTGTGGGGAGGGAGGGCGTGAGGCCCAGGGGGCAGCGGCTGTTCCCTCTTCTGCCCTCCCTGGCCTCAGCTGCTCTCTGTTGTGGGAGTGGGTGGCTTGGCATGTCCCCAGGAAGAGCAAGGGCACGAGCATCTGTTTAGCAGCATCCCAGACCAAGAAGGGCAGAGGGGACCCTGTGTCCTCCCCCAGGGGACAGTCGGGTCAGGCCACGGCACTCACTCCTCTCCTCCTGCGCCGTGCCCTCTCTTCCAGCATGTGGCAAGTTGACGGGCATAAGTGACCCTGTGACCATCAAGACCTCCGGCTCGAGGTTCGGGTCCTGGATGACGGACCCTCTGGCCCCAGAAGGTGATAACAGGGTAAGTGCCTCTCCATTGGGCCTGGGTCTGGGGGTCGTTTGCACAAGGGGGTCCCCCTGGGAGCCGGCGGGTCTGGTCTCCCTCCTGCACCTTTCTGGCCCTCACGCCTATGGGCCTGCCCACCCGACAGACACTCCAGGGGCTGTGGGCTGAGCAGAGCGTGGGGCCCCCGGGGGTGTGTTCCTGGGAGACTCTGGGGAGGGGCCAGGTCCCTGTGCTGACCTGGAGTCACAGACCACAGGGATGGGTGCAATACGGGGACAACGGTGGCGAATGATGGCAAATGACGGGCCCCTGCAACGCCGCTCCCCAGGCGCGGCTCTGTGCCTCGGGCAGGTGGGTGGCAGGTGGGCGCTCGGTCTGTCTCTCTCCGGCTGGAACGTTCCGGTCGTTCCCATCCCTGCCCCCCGCTTCAGCAAGAGACACCATTAGGCCTTTCTTGTTTTAATGACGTCTCATTTGTATTTCATTTGCCATTCCTTTCATGGCTGATGGAAACTCATGTTCCTTTTTGATATAGGAAAGAGGCCACGTTCTTTTTTCTAGAATTTTCCCCCAGGGTAAAAACTTGGAGAGGAAGAGAGAGACAAGCACCACATTTCTCTTGATGGCGGGGTGGGAGGGGGCCCTGGGTTCTGTTGTTTGAGCCCCTTCGGGAAGCGGGGAGATGAGAGGGGGAGACGCCTGGCCGGCTCGGCCCCTGGACGTTAGGACAGTGTCATTTTAGAGCCTTCCGCCAAAGGAAGATTCCGGCCAAGGCTCTGGGTGGAGGAGAGAAGCTGTTTGGGCTTCCCTGACTTTGGCATCTGCCAACCTGATTGCTGTCACCCAGAGTAAACCGGCCAACCATCTGGGGCTGGTTTCCTATCAGCCTCTTGCCTTCCGAACGTTTAGACAATAAACACTGAAAAGAACTCAACTCTTCCTCCGGGCAGAATCGAGAGGGGGGCTTAGAAATCTGAGATCTTCTGAGCGTTGTCCGGAGGACTTTTAATGGAAATGGTGGGTGGAGTTCTCTCTATCCTGAGACTGCCCTTCTCTGTTCCTCGCCCGCCCCATTTCCGTCCGGTAGAAGGCAGCATCAGGCCTGATCTCTTGTATTAAAACACGAAGGGGCACTGCGTCTCTGGCACACTTTCTACTTCGGGGGCAGACGGATGGGGCGACGACGGAAGGGCTTTCGGGAAGCCTGTGCGTTTATCTTTACCAATGACCTCCAGCGGGAGGACGCCCCACCTCTCACCCTGAGCAGGCCAGCAGCGTCTTCCTAGCCGCTCAACCCAGCGTCTGCTGGCAGAGAGTTCTGGAGGGGCTGGCTAGAGACTGCAAACCAGGGATACCATTGGGGTCAAGTATTTTGGAGTGAAGGGTGTTTCCTGTTTTCTGAATCGTGACAGCTAGCTGGTGCTTGCAGATTTCCTGACAGTTTAATCGACTGTCCTTGTAGTCTGTATCCCACCTGGAAAACCCTGCCTCTGTTCCGAGTTTGGTTAGGAGCGTGCTCTTGCCCAGATGTCGCTGATAATAACAATCATGCAGAAATAGAAACAAAACGCTGATAGCAGACCCGAGAGCAGGCCCTAGGTGCCAGGCGCTGTTGAAGCCCTTGATGTGTATATATTGACTCCATCAACACAAGACAAGGAACCGGGGCCCCTGACGCAGCTGCCCGTGTGCCTGCCCTCAGCTGGGCACACTGCCTGCCTGTCTTGTTTGGTCCTCCGAGACCCGCCAGCATCGAGGTCCTCCTGATCTCTGCTGCGTTGATGAGAAAACCTAGGCCCAGAAGGGTCGCATGACTTGCCCACGGTCTCGAGAAAGGCTGGTCACTGGTTTTATTAACAAATGTCCACAGTAGGCACTGCCATTCCCAGATGAGTCTCCTGATCCCCCCAATCTCCCTCTCCTTGCCTCCTGCCTGTGGTCTGCCTGCCCACCACACACACCCCACAAACACGGGTAGATCTGCTGGGACCCGTGAGCTGGAACCAGTGACCTTAGTGCTGCAGAGAATGAACCGGTCTGGAGGATTCCGCTCAGCCCGGCTCTGACATCAGCACCCTTTGTGGTAGCTCACTAGTCAAAGCCTCTTTTCTCGCATACCAGGTGTCAGGGCTCCTGGAGGCCCGGCCATGTGCCTCCCCCATCCAGTGAGGCCGTAGGTTCCAAAGCCGTGAGGTGCTGCTGATGCTTTTGGTAGCTGGACATCTATTTTCTGCTTGATGACTTGATCGTCCTCCAGGAAAGGAGGCCCTGGTGATGGAGAGCGTGTGAGGAGGCACGGTGGGAGGAGGAGGCCTTGGTGGGGGACTGATGGCACAGGGCAGGGAGGAGACGGGCTCGGCTGCCAGGGATGCTGGGGGTCAGCTTGGAGTGCTCTGGGCAGTTGGCAGCCCTGCCCCCAGCCGGCCACTCCCAGCCCCGTGTGCTCAGCATCGCCGCCTCCAGCGCCCAGCCTGCTAAGTGACACGTCCCCAGTCCTGCCATTGATCTGGAAGAGCTCTGTTTTGTTTTGTTTTGATCTTTTCCATTCTCCCATCCAATTTTGATCACATACACGCAGGGAACCAATAACTCACTCCAAAAAAAAAAACCAAAAATCAATGTCAGCTTAGTGCAGGCTGCCAGGGAGGGAGGGCGTGGTGAGAGGGGTGTGCGAAGGCCGAGGGGGTTGAATTGCCGCGGAGCCCCCGGGGGGGAGCCCACCTGGGGGAGGGCCTGCAGAAGAGCCGGCACAGCCTTCAGGTACCTGCCGCCCTTGCGCCGAGCTGTTAGAACAAGGTTAGCCTGGGCTGCCTTTGCATCCACCCTTCCTCGACTCACTTATTAACCACCAGCTGTGTGCCAGGCACTGTGCTGGGCTCTGCTGTTCTCCCACCACGTCCAGCAGCAGCCTTCTCTCAGCAGTGACCGGCCTACATGCTTCTGGTGGAACTGGGGCTCCGGAAGCTCCCGCTCCGACTCCAGGCTCTCATCCCTGCCAGGCTGTGCCCCTCCCCAGGAGACCCCTGCCCCCAACTCAGACGAGTAGCCCACCCTGACCATGGACCATCCTTCTGGAGTCCAGTGACCGCCTTCCCTCTTACTGGCCTGTTTCCACCCTAGAAGTCCCAGGCCACTCACATCAGACACTGGACAGGGGACCAGCTGCCCCTCGCTGCCCCCAGGAAGCTCATGTTCAGAGGGGGTGTTATCATCACCAAAATACTGTCATTTTACAAACAGCAATGAGCTCAGCTCAGTGTTTAAATTCCTCCCTGTCCTCTAGACAGTGTCACAGCCATCCAGATATCTTATAAGGCTCATACCGAATCCCTTTTCCTGAAGGTCAAATTATCCAAAATGTGCTAGCCTGTGAGTGTGGTCATCGGTCAGCCGAGAGCCTGCGCAGCTAGGTGTTCAACAATCATGGGTGCCCCTTCTAGTCCTTTCTCTGAGGGAGCAGGGCTCGTCCTGGGCCCTGACCTCTCCCCGCTCCCTTTCAACCCTCACTTCCTAGTGAAGTCTCTGGCACGAGCCGCCGGCGTCTGCCACCTCCTCCTCTGCCGGGTCGGCCGGCGGCTCCCTTTAGAGCATCTTTTGCAGCAGCCCAGGCTCCTTGGTGGTAGCAGTCCTGTCGGGAGGACACGTGACAGATGCTTGACAAGCCGAAGGGAAGAGCTAACTCAGGCCAAGTGGCTGAGAAGCCACTTTAGACAGCACCCCCTTGGCACGTCCCCGGGCGCCAGCCTCGCTGGAACACTGGCCTTGGACCTGGACCGAGGACGAGAACTCTTGGGCAGTCATCTGTCAAGAGGACTCACTGCTTTCCTCCACCAGGCTGGGCCCCGAGCTGGCCCCTGGTGGGGACGCAGGGAGAGGATGGCCGCACGTACTCGCTGTGTAGCTAGAGTGGTGGTTTTCATCTTGGCTGGTACGTAATAATCCGTGAGCAGATTTAAACATCCTGGTGCCGAGACCATAACTCAAACGAGTAACTGAGAATGGCAGCACTAGGCGCTCGGCACAGGGCTTTCTAAGCTCCTCAGGTGAGGAGCCCGGGCTGAGAACCCCTGCAAAGGGCCCATGTGGTCAAGTCCACGGTAAGCAGCTCAGGCTCCAAGCCAGAGGGTCCAGCCTTGCCTGCACGTTAGAATCGCCCAGAAGCTCTAACCCACACGAATGCCTGGCTCCACCCACAGAGGTCTGATGTAATCGCTCTGGAGTGTGAACGCTCCCGGGGCCCTCAGAGTCAGCCAGGATGAGAACCGCTGGTCCCAGGCCTCCGGCAGTTCAGGTGCTGTGGTTCTGGGCGAGGCTGGAGAGCTCGGGGGAGGCGTGCTGGAGGTGACAGATTCCATCTGAGCCTGGGACTTGGATAGGAGGGGAAGGAGAAGGCATTTCAGATGACATCAGAGTGAACAAACTCGGGGGGGTCCACGTATGCACCTCTCTTTTGCAGAGCACAGCTTCTCATTGGCAACTTAAAGCTACCAGGCCAAGAGTGGTTGTTAAACAGTTAACAGTTAAGTCGTGCTGACTTTCCCTCCCACCCTCAATTGCGTTTCACAAAAGTGCAATGCCCTGTGTTCAGTTTGCCAGTTTACAGGAGGAAAAGGAGGAAAGGAGCTTTCAGACCCGAATTACACCTGCGTTAAAAACTTAAAAAAATCATAACCTTGTTATTACTAAGAATTTAAAAATTCTTAGTAATCTGATGCCGATTTCCCCCAGCTCTGCCCACAGGAAGGAGATGCTGGACCCTG
Organism: Ceratotherium simum simum; assembly: GCF_057802395.1. Taxonomy (NCBI): domain Eukaryota; kingdom Metazoa; phylum Chordata; class Mammalia; order Perissodactyla; family Rhinocerotidae; genus Ceratotherium; species Ceratotherium simum. The sequence goes on along the minus strand of NC_141928.1, from coordinate 2,769,589 downwards.
GGGGTACAGGGAGACGTGAGACAGGGTCCCCACTATCAAGGGCCCGCTGGTGCCGGGGGCACACATTTGCACACTTCCAGAAAGTGTTCTCCATGCTGAGATAGGGAGAGGCTTCAGGGAGGAATGTCGTTTGAGCTGAGTCTTGAAAGAAGCAGTGAGCTCCCCGTCTCAGGAGATAGCCAAGTGGAGGCAGGAGGGTGCTTTTCAGAAACAGGATCAGAGGAGGTTCTGCACATCGCCTGCGTCCTCCGACGCCCCTCGTGCACTGCTCTTGCCCCGTGCTAGTCTGTGACCCACATCACTGGGGACCGGCCTACAGGAGGCCAGAGAAAATGAAAGCCTCAATTGAGACCCGGTTTAAAAAAAAAAAAAAACTCGTTAAAAACAAAAGGCGCATCTGCCTCTAAGCAGCTGAACGATGTCTCAGGAACAAGGTTATGATTTTTTTAAGTTTTTAACGCATGTGTAATTCGGGTCTGAAAGCTCCCACGTCCCTAATCTCCTGCAGCCGGCAGGGCCCTGATGGACCATCAGCTGTGTTACTGCAGACGGGCACTCGGAATGGCATTCGCCCGGCAGAGTTTCCCCGACTAACTGCATTGCTTTCTAATTTGCTCCCATGTTGGTTGAAAATGACTGAAGCATTTCGTACAAAGTCTAGATGGTTTTCAGGTCAACTGGCATTGAAGCAAGAATCGGAAATCTCTTCCCTGTGACCCCAAACTTGGGCCACTGCTGGGTGTGTTGTCTTGGTTGGTTTTCACCATCAGGGCCTTCTGAGAAGCCGGCATTCTCCTGGGGGAGGCACTCTCCCTGGATGGGGTGTGACTGAGTACACACGCACTGCGTCTCAAATGCCAGATTGATACATTCCACCCACCAGGTTGGATAACTCAACCCGGCCGCCGTGACGGCCTGGCGGGACAGAGAGGCCTGACGGACGCACCTCCTTGGATGGGGGAGGTCGCCCTTCTGGCGACCTTGATAATGGGTCAGCACTGCTGCTGTGAGCATCCGTCCTCGTCCAGGGCCCGGGTGGCCGTTCACTTTCCAACCCCGTCTTGCTGGTTTGGGGTTTCATACACTGATGGAGTTTCCGCCTTCCCCAAATAAGCGTGAACACCTCCTGCGTGCCCTCGGCCAGGGAGAGGGTAGAGAGAGAACAAACAGATGTGCCCACAGACCCATGGCCTGGGGGCAGCCCGAGCAGGGGGCTCGATTTGGGCGCCCACAGTGGTTTCCTTGCCGCCCACTTAGGAGACCTGCAGAGGGTGGCTGCAGCCATGCCCATAGGGAGACCGGGGATGCCCCAGGCTGTCAGCTCCCACACCCCCTTCGCAGAGGGTCCTTTCCTAGCCTTTCTCCAAGCCGGACACTTGTTTGTCTGGTGGGGAGGTAGTCCCGTACCCTTTTGAAAAGTGCCCTATGAGTTTGGAGGAAGGATATGACATCATTTAGTCTTAATTATTCTCTCCGGGGCCTTCAGATCCTTCTCTGGTGCTAAGTTCAATTGCAAGTCTGAGTGGGCTGCCTCCCCGGAGGAGCCTCCCCGTCCTCCTTCGGAACCACTAACGGGGTCTGCTCTCTCCGCAGGTTTGGTACATGGACGGCTACCACAATAACCGCTTTGTCCGCGAGTACAAATCCATGATCGACTTCATGACCACGGACAATTTCACGTCCCACCGCCTCCCGCACCCCTGGTCGGGCACGGGGCAGGTGGTCTACAACGGCTCCATCTACTTCAACAAGTTCCAGAGCCACATCGTCATCAGGTTCGACCTGAAGACGGAGACGATCCTCAAGACGCGCAGCCTGGACTACGCCGGCTACAACAACATGTACCACTACGCCTGGGGCGGCCACTCGGACATCGACCTCATGGTGGACGAGAACGGGCTGTGGGCCGTCTACGCCACCAACCAGAACGCCGGCAACATCGTCATCAGCAAGCTGGACCCCGTCTCCCTGCAGGTGCTGCAGACCTGGAACACCAGCTACCCCAAGCGCAGCGCGGGGGAGGCCTTCATCATCTGCGGGACCCTCTACGTCACCAACGGCTACTCGGGGGGCACCAAGGTCCACTACGCCTACCAGACCAACGCCTCGACCTACGAGTACATCGATATCCCCTTCCAGAACAAGTACTCCCACATCTCCATGCTGGACTACAACCCCAAGGACCGCGCCCTCTACGCGTGGAACAACGGCCACCAGATCCTCTACAATGTCACCCTCTTCCACGTCATCCGGTCCGACGAGTTGTAGCTGCCTCTGCCTGGAAGCCGAGGGTCCACGGCCTCACCCACGTGGAAATTCCTGTGAAACAGCTGCCAAAATAATGTTACTGATACTAACAATACTAATTTTGACAAATCATCAGCAGTGTGGATTCCGGCGTCGCGGGTTGGCGTTACCTCCATGTTTCTCCAGGTCAAGCCGGAGGGTTACACGCTTGGGAAGAAACCCCCATATTTGCAGCTGGAACTGCAGCCCAGGGCTCCTGGTTCTCCTCCCGCCCCTGCCCTGGTCCCCTTTCTGGTCAAATAATAATATACCAACGAAGGAAGGCGATGACTGTTGGCCAACTCTCGCCTGAGAACAATCCACTGTTAGGATCGCATGGACATTTCCTTAGGTCGTGGTCGCTCCCATGGACGTGATTGCTGTGTCTCATCGAGAGCCCCCAGGCCGCGCACGGCGTGCGGAGGGTTCATCGTAGGCTAGTTTAACTCGCATCCCATCACAGCTGCTGTTTCTCGACCGTGTGTTGTGTCTTACATTAACTGTCCTGAGACTCCAAGTAGCCCATAGACCTGTGTCTAGTCCCTGCGGAGGATGGTTGGAGCGTGTGGAGCAGACAGGGGCGGTACCCACGTCGTTCGAATCCGCATCCCCCGTAGATATATCGTGCAGCGTCTTTCTTGTTCCCTTGAGGTGGTAACTCTGTGTGTTCAGTTTATGCAATGGATGTTGTAGATGCAATGCCGTAGTTTGGATTAATAAGTGGATGGTTTTGTTTCTAAAAAGAAAAAAATATATCAGTGTTTGCCCTTATAGAGAGATAATCAAGTTCGTGTTGATAATAGTCAAAGGAATTATTCTCTTCTTGTTAAATTACCTAAATAATGTAACCACAGTTGAGAAGGGCTTATCTAGGGAAACTTCAGTTTCCAGTGGGAAAGGAATGTTCCTGAGGGCCACAGTGCGTGGAAAGTACATTTTTTAAGTAAAAAAGAGGGAAACTTTGTACTATCCAGTTATCTAAGGAACAATAAAAATATTAGGAGATGTTTTTGCTTCACTCGTCATTTCTGAGGGTCTTAAAAACGATGGACACTTCTGGATGCTCGCAGATGTATTCCAGGGTGTGAGTGGTCCTTTCAGAAGAGGAAGCAAGGTCACGTTATGGACAGTCCCCTCGGGTCTCTAGACACCCATCCCCCCAAAAGTCGGAGCCCGGAGAATCAGCTTGGAGTCCCCCTCTGCCTGGGGGCATCTGAATCCAAGGACTGCACCACTGGGCACACACCCCACCCCACCCCTCCACCTGCGGGGCTCCTGCACGGGCACCACTAGAAGGAGTCTGCACAGGCACCAGCTTCAGGCGTGGCGGGAGGCACCAGCAGAGAGACTGCTGGAGAGTCGGGGAAGGTAAACTCAGGCCCCTCTGGCCAGTCCACTCACTAGGGGCTATGGTGGGTCCAGGAGACGAGTGGCCAGCCCTCTCTGGGGTCTGGGTCCCTGGGCCTTGGAGACGGAGAACCTTGCACATACGAGGAGCCCAGGCCAACATGGGCCCTGCCTCTAGCAGGCCTTGGAGTCTCCGCAGAACAGGCCGCATCTCCATGTCCTGAGCTGTTCTTGAGTGCCCTGGGGTTTCCTGCCAGCCAGTTCCTGCCAGTCCCTTCCTGCCAGAAGGAACAGGGTCAAAGTAAGTCTCCTCTCACAAGACAGCGCTCGGACCCTGCCTGAGCACAGGAGGGCCGTGTGGCATGTGGGAGCCACCCACCTCCCTCCCCTCCCCTCTGCTCTGGGGCACCTGGCACACGTTGGCAGCGTGGATGGAATGGCAGTGACGCGGACATGGGGAAAAGCTGGGCAGCCCCGTGAGGCCGTCCCAGCTGGCACTGCGCTCAAACCCGTGAGCAAATGAGCTGTTTCCAAAGCAGTCTTCCTGAGTTTCTCTCATTGGTCCTGGAAAGACAGCTGGGCCGGAACCCAGGCAGGGTTGTTGATGGCACTTAGATGGGGTGTGTCTGATGTTCGCAATGCTCAGTACGAAGTGGAGTGAGTCTGAGAATGTCTAAGAACGTAAAACGCCGGTCCCTGGGCCCGCTCAGAAGCTAGAGCCACTGAAGTGGTGAGCAGGGGGCGTGGGGACCGTGCCCAGCTTAGTCACAGTAGGCGCCCTTGTGATCCGGCCCTGGCCAATAGTTGGGAAAATATGAGATGAAAAATAGGGCAAAGCCTCCCCGGTTCTCCTCCCCCATCCACCTTCTGGTCAAGAAACATCCTAAGGAAGGAAGGCGATGACGATCCGCTGATTCTCACCCATCGTTAGGATCGCACGGGCGTTTCCTTAGCTCCGTGGTCAGCTCCCCCAGTGAAAAATAGGACGAGCCTTAAGCCACTGGGTGGGGAGGGAGGGCGACGCACCAGGACTCGGGAACAGTGCCTGGGACTGTTGGCCACCAGGTCCTGATTCAGCGTGGGAGCCCCTCGCTACTCTAGGACCCTTCCTCACCCAACCCCGGGGGCCACGTCTCTAACCACGAGTGGGCCCTCAGCTTCTCAATCACAACCACCTAGACTCCATTGCAGGGGGTCAGCGCCGCCTCGTGCCTGACACGTGCCACCTCTTGACCCGCATGCACCCTGGCCTGTCCCCTCTGCCCACTCCCTACTGTCCTCTCAGACCTCGCCAAGCAGCTCTCCACCTCCAGACACTCTGCACCCTGGAGCCCCTTGGTGCTCTCACCCGTGCCCTCGCCACTGTCTTTCCTCCCCAAATTTTTCCCAAGGCCCCCAGGCCCCAGCTCGAAGGTCCCTGCCTTCTGGAAGTTTCTCATTTCCCATCCTCTAGGAGAAGTCATTGCTTCTTCTGGTGTTCTTTTAAGTCCTTCATCCATCACCCTTTCTCCCATCTGCCCCTTCTTCCCAGCATCTATGATTCTCTTACACCCAATATTTTCTTTGGGATTTTGGGGAGGGGATGGTATTCACTAAGCCCAAGACAAAAATATCCCAAAAATCCTTTCTTGCTTTCTTGTCTCTGCTGGCACTTCGATTTTTTTCAGCCACAGAAGTCAGAGACCCGCCGACTCGTGACATCGAGGAGAGGAGAGGAGGGGAGGGGTCGGAAATACCTACTCCTTAATTAGGGCCTCATTAGCTGGAAGCCCTCCCTGGGCTCTCACATACAGAGGCAGGACAAGCTTGCAATTAAAACTTTTAAAAGTGGGAGGTATTTTCATACTTTGAGTTTACAGATTATCTTGGAGTGAGATGGCATACAAACTCATCCCCACGAGAGAGAGGAGCCACTACTCATATAAAAGCCCTGAGTTCCATAATACCATTCATGCGGCCACGGATGTTCCTGACAAGACAGAAACCCATGCAGGCACATTTAATTGTTCTGTCATCACAGCTCCAATTACGGGCCGATTTCTTCGTCATTTCCCCTTAATGACACAGGAAGAAACACACGTACAAATACTTGTTCTGAGTCACCAGAAAAGAAAATCATGGCCCGATAGGTCCAGAATGGATTTGCTGTCTCAGACTGAGTATTTGCTAGGGAAAATATTCCTCCAGGATATTAAATACGCAAGAAAAATGGTTTCATCCAGAGAGCAAATAAAACAACCCGTCTGCCACTAAATCTCCCAGATTCCAATAACCGAATATATTGGCTGGTGCCAGAACATCTGTGGATGAATTTTCTTTATTAAAAGTTTGGCCTGGAATCAAAACCTGGCCGTTGTTCAGAGTCCTCGGAGGCCGGAGCCTGAGACACTCAGTTCTGTGTGCGGCTGGGCCTGGAATTCCTCTTCTTGAAGGAAGCCCGTGCCGCGTGACCCCGCACGGGTGCCCGTGGAATCCTCCTCCGGCTCCCACGGAGTCAGGATGCCCGTGTAGCATTCACGGAACGCATGCGGAGGAGGTGGCTCTTCTCGCCATCCCAGCTCTTACAAGTGAGCTGGAGGGAAGCAGTTGCTGTGGGGGGAACGGTCATCTCTTGGGTTCTTGGGAAGTGCAAGGTCGCCCGGAGGTGCCAGGCTCTGCCCATGAGAAGGGACCCCAAAATTAGTGGCAATGGTTATTTCAGACAGCCAAACACGCCGAGCTGGGTGTCACGTCGTCGTCTTTTCTTGGAACACCACTGAATTCCCTTTGAAGGTTAGAAGTGGTAGCTTCAGCACAGACCACACTTGGCAGCGGGTGTTAGCACCCGTGCCCGCCCCCAGGCGACCTCTCAACCTCACGCACGCTGTAAAGAGGCGCCAGGCTCCTTGTCCTCCAATGCAGGAATTCTCAGGGCAGCTGTCTTCCGTCCCATGAAAGAGCGTTTACGTGCACAAGACGGCACGAGCAGACGTGGAGACGCATCTGAAACGTTCCGGGCCCTCACGCGTCGCTGGACAAGGCGGGTGGACGCTAGGGCAGGGGCTGAGCTGGAGTTTTGGACAATGGATGGCTCATCATGGGGAGATGAATCCCCTGAGGCAGCTCTCAGAGGCTGGAGCGGGGATTGGGGAGGGAAGGGATCTGGGTCGGATCCTTGTTCAGCCACCCGTGCAGGCATGGCCCAGAAAGATGTGGCACCTTTCTCTGAAAGAAGCAAGATCGGAGGCGGTGGCCCTGGGGCCTGCTGGGCCGTGAAGAGCGAGACTGAATGCCTGGACGTGACGGAGGAGGGCTACCCCACGACCCAGTGAGCTCAGAAGCCAGATGGTCCATCCGATGCCTTGTGTCATCAGGCCCAGGCCGAGCAGAGCCTTCTGGTTGTGAAGGAGCTGGGGCGGATCTGCTCACCGTCAGATAAGTTGTCCCTTCCTTGGTGGCCCAGACCTGCAGTATTGAGGAGAAGGTCTCGTGGGAACAGTCTCCATTTGGTTTCCTGTGAGTGAGTTGTTTTTAAAGGGTCCCCTGTAGCAAGATTTTGTTTTAATAAATCCATTGTTAGAGATTATTTTCACAGGCTACAAGAATGAGATAGGGAGAACTTCGAACTCAATAGTAAAGAGAAGCATGAATTGGAGCCCACATCCCACTCTTCTTATACAAGGGCCCCCACTTGGATATTACTCTGCATCTCGCTGTTCTCACGTAACCGTTTTTCCTGCAGGCAACTTTAGGAACATGGAACTCTACTTTGTTCCTTTTCATCGCTGTGTGGTATTCATCGTGCAAATGTGGCTCAGTGTATGCAACCAGTGCCCCGGGGTGGGTATCTGGGTTATTTCTAATACTCTGCTCTTAAAAACCATTCCTCCATGAATAACCTTGTGCAAAATCACATCGTGTCTTTGCATATGACACGTGTCTTTGGAATAAAGGGTCTGAGGGCAAATGTTTGTGTTATTTTGCCTGATGCTATTGAACACCCTTCCACAGAGGCTGGACCAGTTTGTCTCTCTCCTCACGCTGGACAAGAGTGCTGGTTTCCCCATGGAGTGTTCGGAAAATCTTTGGGAGTTTTCCACTCTGGGAGGTAAGAAGTGGTGTCTCTGTGCAGCTTGAATTTTTATTTCTCTTACTAAGGGTCAGAGCGGCATCTTTTCACTTGTCTCGAGGCCAGTGGCAATATCTATCCGTGAACTTTCAGTCCTGCCTTTTGCCTATCTTTTCCTCCTCGCTTGTTGGTGTTTTCTTTCACACAAGCATGAGGAGCTCTCTGTATGGGTGGAAATTAGCCTCTGACTGTGATTCCGTGGTTGCAAATACTGTGTGTTTGTCATCCTTTTCTTGATTTTGGTTACAGTGGCTTTTCTTTAATGTAGTCAAAGTTATCAATCATTCTTGTAAAGCTTTCGAGTCACAGTCAGGACATTTATAAGGAACTTACCCTTTTCCTCTGGCGCTGGTACGTTAAGGCCGTCACTGCCTCTGGGTTTATGTCATGTGAAGTGTGGGTCCAGTTCTATCTTTTTGCAAAGACCGCCCAGCTGTCCCAACACTATTTATTAAACGGCCCAGCTTTCCCCCTGAATCCTCTGCTGAGTGTCCCACGTACTGAGGTCTGTTTCTGGGCTCTTCTCTTAGTGAGTCTGTGTTTGATGTTGTCACTGGAAATTCCACCCCAAGGCCCAAGGGTCCATTTACATAAGTTTTGCTCCGGGTGAATATTCGTGACCTCTCTGATGCGGGCGCGTAGTCCACCGCTTTTCAAAGGGCTCTTTAAAGCCTTGTGTACCAGGACACAGAACCCCTGTGATGGTGAAGTCTCACCCAGGATAATTACCAAATCTGAGGGGGATTTTTCTGCCTTCCCTGATTTTGTCGGATCAGCAAAGATTAAAGTGGTTTCGGGATGCTGCGTCTCTGAAGCAGCCCTGTGTTGTTCTGCATGAAGTGCCCACATCCGGAGACTTGGCCAGGACTCTAGAGCGAGGTGAGGGCCTGTCCTCGGAAGGATCTTCGGGGAAATCCCCCGCCTGACACGGTGTCGCCGTCTCTCCGTTTTACAGAAGCCGACTCGGGGAGATGAAGCAGCAGCCAGAACCGCTGATCCCTGGCGGGCTGGGCCCTGAACCGGGGCCCCTGCGGTCTGCTCCTCCCGCCCTCTGCTGGCCCATTGGCACACACGGCCTGTCCTCCAGCTGGTACGTCACCAGACGCTTATTCATCACACAGCAGGCAGCGGAAGGTGCCAGAACCGTGTGCCCGCCAAGGAACTGGGCTGGTCCTGCAGCCCTGGGTGCTGGTGAGTCACTGCTGCCGGGCGCTGAGCAGGGTGGCCGAGGCGGGCAAGGCCCTGGCCGAGGAAGGCCGAGGCTGGCGTCTGTTCCTGCTGCACCCTCGCTGGGGAAGCTGGCAGGTGGGGGAGCAGGCCTTTTCCTCTGTGTGCCCTCCCTCCTGCTGCCCCCACCACGTGCACACACATACACGTGTGCACAGCGCAAGGGCACACACGTGAGCGCACGCGCACACACACACATACATTCCACACACCCTATCAGACGCAGAGCAGCTGCAGGTGAGCAGGCAGGCCTCAGAAGGTCACGTCACTGCTCCCCCAAGGTTAATGGAGCTGCGATCCACCCGCCCGCGTCCACCTCTGCTTTGAAGAACTCATCCCACCTGCCCGGGCCTCCCAGGCCCCCCAGCCCCACCCAAGCCCTGTGCCATCGCAGGAGGGAGGGGCCCAGCTCAGGCGTGAAGTCCCCCAGACCTGGGCTCCAACCTGCCTCCCCCGCACACACCCCGCCTGGGGCTTGTTTCCTCTCCCCACACTGGGCCTCGTGGGAGGGGTACCGGGGAGCATTACATCTGATGCTGTAGATGTTCCCCATGCTCAGGGACCTCCGCTCGGGCTGGCGGGAGCACCAGGCATCACGTCAGCGACTTCAGGGGTTCCGGCCTGAAGGACCCTGTGGCCCTCTCAAACCTCCCTCTCCTGCTTGGTGAGAGCTGTGTCCTCCACAGATGATCCGCAGCCCTCTGATCCGCCTCCAAGGCCCCGCCATCCCCACTTAGCAAGCAAAGACAGTGAGGCCCAGAGAGACTAGTTAACACCTGAACAAGTTAGCACAGCTAGTTAGTGACGGACCTGGGACGGGACCACGTCCCCCGACACCCAGCCTTGGGCTCCTGCTGAATGAGGGGTCGTGTTTGGAGAAATTGGAGCGATGTCACGCAACTGTCTTCTAATTGGCCAGAGTTTCCAGAATTGCCGGGAAGGACACCGGCTCCCCCCGCAACCCCGGGGTCCGTTTTCGTCTCCAGTCGGGCAGGAGGGAGGGCTGTGGCAGCACAGGAGCCTCCAGCCGCCGGCCCTGCGAGAAGAAACAGTAACTTCGGTATTGATCGTCTCCTTCCCAGCGCGGGCAGAAAAGAAGGCCGCCAAGGGTGATGTCGCTGCTGCACGTTCTTCATTGTCTCGTTTTTGCTTACTGAATTCTTGTATCATTCCTGGAGGATTCCCCTCCTCTGTCTTTCTCTCCAATAGCTTCTCGCTTCAAGGACGTCAAGGGTTCACACAGATCTCCTGAAAAGCACGTTCTTTGCCAGCAACTCCAGCACAGACCCCTCGGCTGTCCCCGAGGCAGCAGACTGCAAAAGGTGCCCACTTGTCCGCTGGCGTCGCGACCCTGCCCTTCCCGCCAGCTCCTCGTCCCTGCTGCCGCCTCCTTTGATTAGCGGCACAGGCTCTCCTGTCAGCTCCCGGCCGCTTGTCTTGCTTAGGCCGGTGCCCGCGGGCCCCGCTAAATTGGCTGTGGCAGGCCATAATAAAGAGGAAAACTGCGGCTGCCCCAGGTCATGCCGAGGAGCCGACGTTAACTCGGGAAGGGCCGGGAAAGGAGACATTCGTTAAGGTTTCATCGCAGCTCGGCGGCTCCGGGCCTGGCTTGCGCGTCTTGGAGCCTCAGAAATAACTGACATGGCCAGACCCAGACTTCCTCAGTCCTTCCTCCCAGAAGGCTGTCTGTCTGCGCTCGTCCCGGGAAGGCTGGTCGGAAAGCTGCCCTGGGCAGCGATCCCCGATGTTCAGTTCTGCAGATGTTTAAGGCGTGCCGAGCTCATGCCAGAGGCTCAGACATGACACCCCGGCCCCCAAGGGGCTCTCAGTCCAGCAAAGGAGACAGAGACAGACAATTCCAGACGGTGCTCACAAGTCTCCAATTCTCAGATACAAAACCAGCAGCTAATTTTGCCCACAAAGATGCAATAAAATAACAAAAAAATTGAGGCAGCCTCTTGGAACCATTAGCGATTCTATAACTACAGGCTTAAAGTAATCTGAAAGGCGATTTTCTGGATAACAAACATCTGTTCTTAGAGGCTCCCCTCTCTTGCTCTCCTCCATGGTGTGGGCTTTTGGGGGGAGCCATTTCTCACAAGGGAAGACTAAAGGGACACACACAAGTGTGACGCCCAGAGAGTTTCCGTGGACGGTGGAGGAGGTGGTGGATGCGGGAAGTCAGTGTAACAGAGCCCGGCTCCAGCCCGGCCAGCTGTGCGACGGCGGCCACTCAGCCGACCTGGAGGGGCATAGGCTCCACAGCTACGGATCAGGATTGAGATGGGACCCACCCTCGGATCGCCATGGGGAACACGGGGGCCAGCCCGTGCACCAAGGCAGGGAGGCCAGACATGGGCAGCGGGGCCGGGGGCCTCGGGCTGGGAACGGCGGGGGCTGTGAGACGTGGGCGCTGGGCGCTGGCTGGCCTGGCTCGATGCTCCTCAGTGTTCCTCAATGCTGAGGTCACTGTGTACGGCTCCGGGCTGAGCCCCTCGAGTTCATTACCTCCTTTGGTCATCACAGCAATCCATCGCATAGGCTGGGAGCAGGAGGTGACCCCAAGCGAGCCTCAGGGGCAGGCTGGCAGCGCTGACCACCTTGCCATACCCATGGACCAGCCTCATAGACCACAGAGCAATGACTGGAGCAACGACCCCATCGTGGAGCCACGAGGCCACGCGTTCAAGAGGAAACTGCAAATGTACGTCTTCTGGTGCTCGTCCCCAGCACCACGGGGCTGCAGCCTCATGCCCTCACTGGCCATTCCCTCTGCCTGACACACCAGCCCAGGTGTTCACCTGGCCAATTTCTTCTCCACCTACAGATCAACTCAAGTCAACAGAGCAACCCCTTCATGAGTGTCTGTCTGTCCTGCCCCCACAGAAGACACTCCGAGGGAGATGTTCACCTCTCCCACCAGCTCTGTGCCTGCAAACGTTGGCAGGAAAGTGAATGATGGGGTGCACCCAGCCCCACGACGCAGAGAGGAGGAACGCTGGGACAAGGTGGGAATGGGCCTCCAGAATGCAAATCAAAACCTGGCCGTCGTCAAGTCTTCATTCCACTAGAGCAAATCTTTCTAGACCTCCTCAGAGGTTCCCACCGGGCGCTGAGCTGGTGGGAAGGAGAAGAGGTTGTTGGTCCCCCTCGAGGCCTGTGGGAACCATTGGGGAGCGGGACCCAGCCTGTTCTGGCTCCTGCCCTCTATTCTGGCCGCAGGGCCCTGGGGACATCCTGCCACGATTCTCTGTGATGTGCAGGGTGGAGTCTGCATATCTCCTTTCTGCTTCTCAAAATGAGAGTTGGGTCATGACACAGAAAGGAAGAGAAGGACCCAGGAAGCCCTGAGTTCCACGGGGGTGGAGGTCTGTCACACACCCTCTTTGCCTTTGCTTCAGTTTGAAATCACCCCAGCCCCTCCTCAGGGACGGCAAGAGGAAGCCAGGGGCTCCTTTCCGCTCTCCACCCTCCAGCCCTCCGGACCGTGCAGCCTCTCCCCCGCCGTCTCGACAGCAGGAGCAAGAAGCAATTTGGTGTGTGTGAATTATTCAGAGCAGCTGAAATGAGATGAAGAATTGAGGCAACGTGTACAGATACCAAGAATCAGAAAATAGATCCCAACTTGAAAATATTCATAGGGTTGATCTTGAAAACAAATTAGCCGTGAGTAACAGAAACATTATTTGATTAGATGCAACCAGTTGTTTCGAGAATATTACTCATAAATTGTCTTCCTCCAAACAGGTTTACCCTGTGCTGTTCTGCAGGTTTTAGGGTAACGTTTGCTGGCATCCACCTCCCAGCTCCCCGCTTTATCCCCAGAGCTCCTGGAGGGCAGAGGGCCCTCCGACTTCCTCACCGCGGGTCCCCAGGCCGCGCCCGGCGGCAGGCACATTGCAGGCGCCCAACAGCCCACCGTGGGTGGATTAAGTCAAATTTCCAGTTACCTTACATGAGCCCCTCACATACGTCCCCACCCTGGCCCCAGACTCTGTCTCTGACCCTGGAAAAGCCCAAACCATCCACAGGCCTGGTCCGGCCCCAGCCTCGGATCTCACCAACGTGCCTCGAGGCAAATCGCTCAAGCAAGTGGGGTGGGTGCCCCGTAGGAATTGTGCAATCCCCGTTATTGTAAAGTCACCCCAAATTGGGTGCTGCGGCATGGGGTCTGTAGCATGCTCGGGGCCATTCTCGAACACACTGCTCCTTTCAGCATAGCTGTGAAGGCTCCTGTTTGCCCCGAGACGGGGGGCACGCTCTGTGGGAAAAGTAGGAGAGCGCGGTCCTGCAGATATTAAAGCCATCAGGAAACAAAAGAGCCAGGCAAATGCCTCAGGAATCTAGAATTTTCCCTGCAAGCAAGTCAGAGTGTCACAGCCACCAGGTCTGGTCTAGAACATTCCCTAATTGTAGGTTAGGGCAGCACGGCCACTGGGTCTGGCGGCCTGGGGAAATGGACGTTGACACAGCATGTGCCATGGCGCCTGGGAGAACCTCTCCACGACTCCTCATCAACCCACAAGGATGAGAGGTGAGAGGCAGGTGTGCTCAGGGAGCTGGGGGTGTGGTCAGGGGTTGCCCCACCTCGGACTGGCTAGCTGAGCACCCGGTATATTCAGCGCCCCGCCAGGAGCCACGGGGAACAAAAAGACCCATAAACCCCGATGTCTGCACAGAGACGAGAGGGCTCAGGGCCTTGTGAATGGCCAAAGGGCCCAGCTATGCCACGGCTGCTTCAATGTGCTCGGTGGTCCAGCCATAACTATCTTCCCATGGCTGACTGTGAGCTCGGGGGCTTCACAGCGGGATCGGGGAGGGCAGGAGGTGAGTTCAGTTGGGGAAAATGGTCCACGTCAGGTGTGATGAAGGGAACCGAGGCACAGGACTAGGACAAGGGAGAGGCGAGTGGGGCACCAAGGGCAGAGAACTTAAGGAGGCAGCTGAGACCAATGTCCTGCCAAGCCAGGTGGCTGGTGGAGGAGCTGGGCTGGCCACCTCTGTTTGGTCTCCATTGTGGCCTCATTTCAGGATGAGAAAGGACTGGATTCCTTCAGCCTTCAGAGGTGGAGCCACCAAGGGGGCAGGTACAGGGAGGGGTTTCGGCTGGTGCAGGGAAGAGCCTTCCCACAGTGGTGAGCTTCCTGGCACTGGCGGTATGCAAGCAGAGGGGAGGAGATGACCGGCGGGGTGCTGAGGAGATGTGCCACTGTATGAAGGGAGGGGCCGGATGGAGTGACCTCCCGTTTCCCTCCAGCTCCGAGTGTGTAAATCTGAGTCTCCCCGCAGCCTCCGCCCACTGAGTTTCATTAACAGGCCGCCTGCAGGCTGCGGCTCTCCCTGGGAGCCGCGCCGGAGGGGTGGGGGTAATTTCCCCGCACTGCTCCTCCAAGAGCACCGGCCCCACCCCAGGACCATCTGTCCGCGTACAGCGCCAGATCATTTTTAGATACAGCAGCAGCATGACCGAGAAATCTCTCTGGCTCCGGACGGCCTGCCCGGCTCCCCGCGGTCAGAGCGCACCCCTAGACGACCTTCAGCCTCCGTCTCAATGACAGCAGAATCTGATTGTATTGATTGGAGAGGCCGGGCTTGTCGATTTCCTACGCGGGGTGGGCGGAGGGGGGAAAAGCGTGCACTTTCTGTCGCCTTCTTAAACAAGTCGTAAAATGGATCGTGCATGTAAAAGGGTGACATAAAACACTGCCCGGCCTCGGGGAGCTTCGCGGAGTCCGCCGACTTCATAAATCAGGGGGATGAGCTGCAGAGGATCCTTGGTCTCCCTTTCTGGGTGTGAAATGATTGACTTCTCAGTGGGGAGAGAAGTCGGCCCAGATGTCCCCGAGGCTGCCAGGGGGCACAGGACAGAGCCCTGGGAGGGGAGACCAGGTTTTCTAAAAGGTGCCGGCCAGGGCTGTGGACGACGGCCCCATGCCGGCCCCGAGCCTCTGGGGTCGTTCTCGCTTCTCTCGAAGAAGCAGCAGGGTGTGGCACTGGCCTCCCCTGACTCAGTCACGGCCACCCTTCTGGACACTGGCCATTTCCAGGGGCCGCCTGTGCTGCTCTTTACAGATTTAGAAGAGACCCCCTCAGTGAAGGAACAGTGTCTCTGACCCCAGGTCTGATGGGCGGGCTGTATTTTTTCTGACGCTCTAGGATGGAGGGCAGTGGAATGACGCCACAGCTTTGCTCCTCTCCTCTCTCTTCCATGCGGTGCGCAGGGATCCAGGCATCTCCATCTGTGAGCCTCCAGGGTCTTGGAGAAGGGGGACATGGTACCAAAGAGCAAGCGCCATGCGGTCTCCGTGGCTGCCTCCTGTTTCATTGGCTGGAGTCAGTCCTATGACCCCAACCTGCCTGCAAGGGGAGCTGGGAGACGTAGTTTCCTGGATCCTGGGAGAGCACACAATGGGGGTGAAGGGAACCAGTCATCGCCATGGTTGTTGAAATAGCAAACATATCTCCGAGTCCCTCTTGGGACACACCCAAAAACCACTAGCTTTGGCTTCAGAGAGCCTGGGGTACAGTGCTGGGTGATCTCAGGCAGGCAGCTCAACCTCTCTGAGCTCGCATCTCACGTTTTCGTTATCCCAGGGGAGAAGCTCACCGCCCAGCACTGCCACGTCATCTTTATGTCATTAGCGCATTTCATCTTCACTCTCGCAGCAATGTGGGGCGCAAAACCCGCCAGCGTGGACTTGGCAGGTCCCCCTCTCTTCATCCCTTCGCCACTAAAGGAGGGGCCGGCTGGGAGACTGGCTCCAACTCTGTACCCATGCAGTGGGGAAATGGGTGACCGCGGTCCCTCCGGGGAGTGAGCGGGCTTTCTCAAGGACACAGCCAGCCCTGGACAGATGCTGCAGCTGTGGGCAGGGTGTGACGTGCACGTGGCCTTCAGTTCTCGCCACCCTCTCTGGCAGGTGCCACTGCTTGCCCATTTTCAGGTGGGCACACCGAGCTGCTTCCAGGCCTCTCCAAGGGCACCCAGCTGCAAAGCATCTGGACCCCATCGTGGGCAGTGGGCAGCCACTGAGGGCGCTGAGTGGGGCACGGGCCACCCTGGCGTCTTAAGTTCAGGGCTGATGAGGCAGACTGTGCAGCGGGCAGCCGGAGATCACCACGCCGATGTCCACCCCAGAAATGGAAACTAAGTGGCTCCTGAAATTCAAATAAGAGAAAATCAAGCGACAGCCAGAACAAGGGTCTTCCCTGGGTCCTGGACCACCCACAGAGCTGGGCAGGCGCTCGCCCCGGGGCCTCTGCAGCAGCCCGCAGCACCAGCGGGTGGATTCCCGCTTTTGTGTCTCTGGAAAAGAGCAAACGTGTTTTCTCAGGAAACCAAACCAGGGCAGAGGAGGGACAGAGCGGGGAGGGGCCAGAGCTCAGACCTGGACAGCGACAAGTCAGGGCCCTAGCAGAAGACCCCAGTGGAAGCGGCCGCGCCTGCTGGCGCCTGTGGGAAGACCCCCCCGGTGGGGCCCAGAGACCCCTGATCAAGGGCAGCAATGGGCCCTCTGCTCGTCTCTCACCGTTGGATTCGGGCCTCCATCCCAGCTTTGGCGGTGCTGAGGCTGACACGAGCAGCCTGTTTCGGGGCCTCTGGCCGTATTATTTAGTTGCTTAGTGATGGCGGGAGGAGCAGGGAGCGATCACTCGTGTTACGTCTTATTCACTCTACATCTGTCATGATGTTTTACGTCCACGACGAAAGAACACTTACTTCCAGTTTATCTGATGGCGGAGGTCAGCTCAGGCCCTCGGGCCGTAATGAGGATCAGGCCCCCTCGAGCCCCAGCCAGGTGGGTTACTCAAGGCCCCGGGGTGCCATTCTCAGGTTGAGCAGAAGCTGGAGTGATGCAGGTCAGGCTGGGTCACACGCAGACAAGACTGGCAGACGCAACAACAGCCCCCAAAGACGTCCACATCCTAATCCCAGAACCTGTGAGTATGTGACTTTACAAGTCAAAAGGGACTTTGCAGTTGCGATTAAGATAAGGATCTTGAGATGGGGATGATCCTGGATGATGCGGGTGGGCTCACCTCCACCCTCCCCCGCCCCCCGCAGAGGAGGGAGGAACCTCGGGCCGTCTGTGACCCGGCCCCATCGGGGAGCCGGCCAGGCAGGAGAAAGGTCTGTGTGACAGGGACCCAACCTTGTCCTACCAGGAAGCCAGAAGCTACTGGAAACCTCTCTCTAATCCTGTCCTAACCCCATGATCTAATTTCCCGGAGGACTGGGCTAAAAGACACCTGGGGGGTTAGCGACAAATTTAGACCGTGTGCGAAAGTGCTGAGTCACGGCTGCCTGTTTGGAAAACAGAGAGCTAATTAAGTTACTGTCGGAGGAAGAGGCCGCACAGAGGAGGCAGTGGAAAAAAACAGCTCGCAGAGAGCCGAGAGTCACCCGGGGAATGTGACCCCCACAGCCGCCCCCCCATTCTCCTGGCCTGGCAGAGCTCCCCAGAGGGGGCTGGGCCCCCTCTGCGCCCCTAGAGGAAGAGGCAGAAGGAGAAAACTCAGGTGTCTGCGTGGTGAGGCAAGCCCGCCCTCCCCAGTGGCAGCCCCACAGGCTGTCGGCTCCCAGACGGCAGAACTGGGACTTCCAGCACCTTCCATCCTCCCGTGTCCACCCCGCCTTCTTCCTTCACCCGCACCTGGGGAGCATGTCTGAGCCCCGGCATTGGCTCCGCCGTGCTGGGCTAAAACAGTGAGCAAGCTCTGCCCGTCAGAGCTCACAGTCTGGCTGTGAAGACACCTGGGGGCAGCGGGCTGAGTGATACAGTGGGCGGGTGAAATTGAGGATGCCGTTGCTGGTACCCGATGAAGGAAGTGAATTCAGGGGTGAGGCCAGTTTGCAGCAGGCAGGCAAGGACAGTTAGAACTCGGATCTGAGCAAAGGAGGTGGCATTTGACTTCGAGTGGCTCACTTACAAATACTTGCTGACACCCATTCTGGGACAAACTATTGCAGAGGATGGGCACAAGAATGGACCAAACCCATCCCTGCCCCCAAGGAGCCCAAGTCCAGGGGCACGTGCACCCCATTCAAGAGGTGTAACAGGCAGGATGAGGCAGGGAAGCTGGGTTCTCTGCTCCCTGGATCGGCCCCGTCTTCCAGGCCTTACCTCTTACCCCGTCTTACCAGCACAGCACCGGGGGCTCAGAGAGGGAGTGAGTCTGCCCAGACCCCCGCCTCCTGGCCTGGGTCCCACAGGTCCTCTCAGCCAGTCCGCCAGGCTTCCTCAAGGAGAAGATGCCGCCGTTCCCAGCCGAGGGGAGGGCCACAGCAATGCTGCAGCGCCGTGGACGCCTGAGGGCCCCTCTGTGCCTGGAAAGTGCTCCCTGCACGGCCGAGCTCACCAAAGGCAGGCTGTGGAGTCCGCTTACCAGCCATGGGGGCTTCTCTGCATCAGCAGGGAGGGTGTCAGGAGGGGCTGACTTCCTGTAAGTCCCTGAGGGGCTGCGCTGGACCCTGCAGCCCAGGGCTCCCCTGGTCCTAGCCGATGATGGGGTTCAGGCAGGAAGAGGTTCCCACCTCAAAGACATCACCACCTCCCCTCGTGGTGTCTGAGGGGGGACCCCTCTCCAGGGGAAAGTTCAGTTTGGGGGGATCATTCAGTTTGGGGGGATCATCCCAGGACTTCTGTTGACTTCACAGGCAGGTGCAGAGGACCAGGGTGGAATCCTTTCCTGAGGACGGGTTTGCAGGGAGGAGGCAGGACCGTCAGGACCCTGGGTATACAGACCCCCAGCCCCTGCCATCTGTCCCCGACAGCCTCCCAGCCTCATGCCCCCCACACTCTCTCCCCACACTTCAGCCGTTGTCGGCCCTGACTGCCAGGCCTTTGCTCGGACCATTCCCTCTACTGGGAACACGCCCCCCACTCCAGGTGGGCCAATTCTTCCTCATCCTCCTGGTCTCAGAAGAAACGTCACATCCACAGGGAGACTCTCTGCATTAGGATTAGACTTAGGCAGCCCAGGGATGGTTTGGCAGCTCAGCTATCAGGATTCTGAACTTTCCAGCCTCTACTCTGCCTTCCCTAGAGTGTGGCCTTTGTCTTCATGGCCCAAGATGGCATCCTGAGCTCAAGCCATCATATCTCTGTTCCAGGCAGCAGGATGGAGGCTGGGACAAAGAAGAAAGGAGTCACAGGGTACTCATCAAATTGCCTTTTAGAGACCATTCTCAGAGCTGTCATATGACACTTCTTCTTATCCCATTGGTCAATATGTTGTCACATGACTACCTGTCATGCAAGAGAGGCTAGGAGAAGCCAAGCGCTTTTCCACCAAAGCTCCTGCTGGCAGAGGAGGACGGAACCCGTCAGGGACATGGCCTGAAGTGGCAGACCCGGGCTCGATAGTGCTTTGAAATCTGCTATGATCTCGGGATGCCAGTGTACTCTACAGTCTGCCCCACAATAGAGCTGTCTCTGTTTTAGTAGTAAAGCAATGTTTCCACCTCCTTCCCTGCAGATCTCTGAGTAAAACAGAGTTTGTGGGACGGTGCACAGTGTTCACCCATTGGCACGGGCTGCCCATTGCTGAGGGCTGCCTGAGGTGCAGCTTGGGGTACCGCCAAGGGCTCCTTTGGCTCTGAGGCAATGAGGGTGTTGAAAGATGGGGGGCAGTAAGGACGAATGTGGTGCGGGGTGTGTGTGTGTGTGTTCCCATATTCTCCTAATAATGGCCACACTCTCCATTTTGTACTTAAATGTCACATCACATTTTGCAGCTCACAGCGTTTTCACTCTCATCGGTGCCTCAGATCTCATCGTCTCCTAGATGAAAGAGAATCTTTTGCAGATGAGAAAACGGAGGACCTGAGGGCAAGGTCACCCGGCTACTCACCGGCAAGTCAGAATTAGAAGCCGGGGCTCCCATCCTGGTACACAGCGTTCTGTCATTGCACTGCCTCATCAGGAGCGCTGAGGGCCCCACCGTACAGCAGAAGCCCTTCTGTGTCTGTGAACCTGGGGTTCAGACGGGGCTCACGGCCAGCCTTGGGTGAGATTCTGCAAGTGGACAGAGCCCTGAATCGGGAAGGGGACGGAGGGAGATGTCACAGGCACGTGACTCCTGCCCATCCCCCTCCAGGCGTCTGCATCTTTCAGTAAATTATCCTTTTACCTCAGGAAGAGCTGCAGAAGCCTGGTGGCAGTTCCAGCTGGAGAGTTTAGACTTGTGAGAAGTGGGAACGGTGTAAAAGAGTTGGGTTGCATCGAGGTTTAGAGCGGGACCAAAGAACCGTAAATAGGTCAGCCCAGCCCAGCTGACACGCACACCGCACACCCAGCGCAGCCCAGGACGGAAGGCGGCACCTGGGAATATCCACCCCTTACCAGGAGTTGCTTATCTCGGGAGCAGAGGATTCCAGCAGGCGGCTCTTCCCAGAGCCGAGTGACAGCACTGGGGCTAGGGGCCTCCAGGCAGGTACAGAGCCTTCCGGCTGTTAGTCCCATATCCTGCCCTCCCTCCCTGGTGGCATCTCCGGGAGGGAGCAGCTTGTTGCACTGTGCTGGGGGGACACCGAGGCTTTTGGATGTGCTGGGGGTGGGGCGTCTCTCTCCGTGTGCAGCCTGCCCAGAATGCCCACCCCTGCCCTGACTTCTCTGTGGATCCCCCGTCTTACTTACCTCCCAAGCCTCAGCTGGGGTCAGCTCAACAATGCAAAGCAGCTGTGCGTTGGTCCTGGCCGGGCGTCGGCAAGACCCGTGTTGGAGAAGGGAGTCCTGAGATGAAGAGAAAGAACGTGGACCCTGGCTTTTGGGAGCTCCCAATCTGCAGGGTGGAGGCAGAGAAATGACCACTGGGTACAAGGCCAGTGATTGAGGCACCCACAGAAGCACGTGTGTCCTGCAGGACCCCCATCTCCATCCCACGGTCCTGGGTCACTTTCTTCTCACTTGTAATTATTTCATTGCTTTATTATCAGCCTCCCTCACCAGGATCTAGCTCCATGAGAGTGGGGCAAGCTCTATCTTGTTCATCAATGTATCCTCAATACTCATAATACTGTCTACGAAGAACTCAAATATATTTGTTGGATGGATGGATGGATGGATGGATGATGGATGGATGAGTGAGTGGATAGATGGATGGATGATGGATGGATGAGTGTGTGGATAGATGGATGGATGGATGATGGATGGATGGATGAGTGGATGGATGGATGGATGGATGGACAGATGGATGGATGGATGATGGATGGATGAGTAGGTGGGTGGATGGATGGATAGGCGAGTGGATGGTGGATGGATGGATGGATGGATGGAGAGATGGATGGATGAGTAGATGGATGAATGGATGGATAGATGGATGGACGGATGGATGAGTAGATGGATGAATGGATGGATAGATGGATGGACGGATGGATGAGTAGATGGATGAATGGATGGATAGGTGGATGGACGGATGGATGAGTAGATGGATGAATGGATGGATAGATGGATGGACGGATGGGTGAGTAGAGGGATGAATGGATGGATAGATGGATGGATGAGTGGATGGATAGACAGATGGATGGATGGAGATTGAATGATGCTGAGCTGTCCAGTGGCATCCTCTCCATGTGGCCTCACTGACCGTTCAGTGGAGACGCTTACTCTGGCCCCGTCCCCCTCCCCTGCTTCATTCTCCGTGGGACTTATTACCATCTGATCATATGCTAGATGTTTATGTATGTACTTGTTCACTGTCCCTCTCCCTCCTCTAGGGCTGAGATTTTTGTCTGCTGTGTTTGCCGCTATGTCTTCAGGGCCTAAAAAAAAGTGCCCCAACACTTAGTAGGAGCAAAATAAATTTTTGTTGGATGCATGAATTAGTGAGTGGGCTAATGAAAGAACACCTAGAACACTCCTCTCCCAAATAGGCCTCCACTAAACGTCACCTTAGGAGAAAAGCTCCCCAGGCCCCTGTCCAGAACAGCATCGCCCCCTCTCTGTCCTCTTAACTTGCTCTCTTCTTCCACACAGCACGTCTCGCCACCAGACACGCCACCTGCTTCTGTGGTCTCATCTCTGCCACTTGATTGTCAGTTCCGAGGAAGAGACCTTGTTTTCTTCTCCTCCAGATCCCAAGAGTCTAAAATAGGGCCTGGCAGGCACTTTGGAGGGGCTCTATAATGTTCATGATAGAGGATGTGATATCCCAGCTGGGTTTTGAGGGAGGACTAGGAGGTAACTTAGCAGCCAAGTCAGAACCCCCAGGCCTCAAGGGCACCTTCTCAAGTAAGCAGCTCTGTACTGCTGCCCATCTTTGGAGTTCCTCGGCTTGTAGAGGCATCACCCCGACCTCTGCCTCTGTCTTCACCCGGCGTTCTCCTTGTATACGTGCGCGTCTGTGTCCAGATTCCCCCTTCCATAAGGACACAGTCATATCGGATTAGGGCCTCCTACTGAAGTATCACTTCATCTTACAGTTATATCTGCAAAGACCCTATTTCCAAATAAAGCCACATTCCCAGGTCCTGGGGGTTAGGACTTCAATGTAGGACTATGGGGGGACAAGCTCATCACTCTCCTGCCCTGATCTCCCACGTCACACCTGGTCCTACTGCTCCAATTGACTCTGAATGATCCTCCAGTCATCGCACGGAGACCCCCTCACCCACCCGCATGGGGCCTCCCAGTCCCCTCCTGCTTCCCTGCACCCCCAAGCCTGGCGCAGACTGGGGCACCCAGAGCGCATCAGGTGAATCTCATGAATTGACTGGAAACTGTTGTGGCCATTTTTCACTCCACCAAACCCACACCCACGCCCCCACGAAAGCCTCTTGTGTGCAGCCAAGAGGGGGATTCCCGTCGGGGTGATGGGGAAGGGCACCGGGAAGATCCACAAGCCTGGGAAAGAGAGGGAGCGTGTGCCCCTCTCCACTGTCACGTGGGCACAGGTGAGCTGGCCTGGAGGGCATGATGGCAGGGCCCAGTTCACCCCTGGACTGTGCCCCTCAGGGTCCCAGCCAGCCCTGCCCTGGACCAGGAGCTCCGAGGTGTTTCTTTGGAAACTAAATCTGTGTGTTTCCCAGAAGGCTCTCGAGCCCACGTCCCTCACCACCCTCTCGGCTCCCTAAGGTCATTCACAAGAAGCCCGACCTTCCTGGCTCCCAAGGATTGGGGAGCACGGTGGGCAGGCAGCCAGCACCGAAAATACACCTGCTGGAGACAGCCGTGCTGGGGCCTCAGGACGGAAGAGCATGTGTAAGTTTGACCGCAGGCTGATGCAATTCCCCGTCTCCAAAGGAAGGAGGTTGCCAAGGCCTGCAGGGTTGGCAGTGTGGCTCATCCCAGGCTCCGACTAGGGCCCAGAGATGCTGAGCCATGACTGCAGGCAAGGGAGGCCGATGGCTCTCCTCCTGAGCCTTCCAGCCAATGACCTACTAGCACATTCCCCACGCCACGGGCTGGTCCGTGACGGCTCCGTCCACTCTGGAGCCTCCTCTGGAGAAGGCCTGCTCTCCCAAGCTGGGGGCTGCCCCGATGCCCCGCAGCAGTCCTCCCCCCGCGCCCCTTGCCTGGGGAGAGAGTCTGGGAGCAGACTGGCCCTGCGTCCGCTGAGCGCCCACTCTGATCAAACCCTTCCAGGCACGTGGCTGAAAATCCTTGGTCCATGGTGAGGGCTCAGAGACCCTGTCCAGCTCCGGCCTTTCCTCCCCACTCCAGATTTTCACCTCAGCTGCTCGCTTGACCTCTGCACGTGGACATCTAGTGGAAGTGTCCACTCGGTGTGTCGGGAACAGGACACCCACGGTCTCCCTGTCACCCCCAACGCCCCCAGACCTTCCCACTGACCCCATGCCACCACATTCCTCCGGCTGCTCAGACCAGAAACCCAGGAGCGTCATGAACGCTCTCTCCCTCGCCCCAGCCCCCAGCCAGCCGGAAGCTGGCTCAGCTCCCAGAGCACATTCCGAATCCATGCCCGTCCCTCCACCTCGCTAACCCCACCTGCACCGAGTCACCTTCATCTTCTGGACCGGAGCAGATGCCTCCAGCAGGTCCCCGTCCCCCTCCTACCCCACCCTGTCATTCGTCACCAGACACCAGTGTTGCGCCTTCCTGCTCCCACTGGGCTCCTGGTGCTCCTTTGCCCGCCCGAATCCCAGACGCTCCTGCCCACTGGCTTTCTGTCCATCAAACTGAGTGTCGCCCGGGACCCTGCAGCTGGGAGAGGGCAGAGCCTGGGCCTCCTCTAGGGCCGCCTGTCCCAGACCCACTCACTTCCCACAGCCCCGCGGAGCCCAGGCCTGTTTTCCTCTGCTTCCTAGAATTCTTCCCAGCTCTGAGCCCATCTTGTTACTCCCAGGCCAGCCCCTTTGACCCACAGAGGTCAGAGACGCTAGAGATGCACAGAAAGATGGGACGTGACAGCGTGCCTCCCAGACCCCTCCCCCAGCTCTGGGCAGCCCCTTTCTCCCCCGCCTCAGATGCCACCCCCACCCCGGGGTCAGAGCAGCTCTGAGAGGCGCACACAAATGGGTGACAGGTGTGGATTAGTGTCCTGGGGCTCCGAAACCAATGACCACACACTGGGTGGTTTACAAAAGCAGAAATGTTCTCCCCCAGTTCTGGAGCCCAGAAGTCCGAGATCCAGGTGTCAGCAGGGCCGTGCTCCCTCCGGAGGCTCCAGGGGAGGGTCCTCCCTGCCTCTTCCAGCTCCAGGTGGCACCAGTGTCCCTTGCTTGGGGCCGCATCCCTGCAGGCTCTGCTCTGTCCTCTCGTGGCCTCTCCTCTCTTTCTTTTCTCTTATAAGGTCACAGTCACAGACTCAGGGGGCATATCTTTCAGGGGGGCACCATTCACCCCACTACAGTGTGCTTTTTTCCTTCTCCTTTTCTAGCACCTCTGTGACCTCAAAAGCTTTTCCCTGCCCTCTTCTTTACGAGGGCAGAGCCCGGTCTGTTCGTCTCTCCCTCCTCCGTGCCTGGTGCAGCGGATGCTCTATAAATGCTTGGACTTCTGCTCTGTGCAATCCCAGCCGGGGTGTGGGTGGAGAGGAGGAGTCCCCGCTGGGCACCCTGGCCCCAGACAAGTCAAAAACTCAGTGTGGACCAAGCAGCCCCCAGTGGCAGCATTCACAGGCTCCCTTGTCCGTCTATCACAGCGTGGCCCCGACAGATGACTTGGGGGGCACGGAGGTCAGACTCACTGAAGGACTTCCTTGATGGTGTGTGGCGGATGTCGGAACCTCCACTGTGGAAACTGCAAGCAGGCCTTGGAACACAGAGATAAATTGGCACCCAGAGGTGACACGCGGGCGGGCAGAGCCCCTCATCTGGCCGGCGGCTCATTACGGCTGCTCAGGAAGCAGCCATGGGGGTGAGTTCACGGCAGTGGGCGCAGCGCACACTTGGATCTGATTCATCATTTTACAGAAGTTCAGAAATGAGGAGGAGGGGAACGTGTGACCCACTTCTGCCGGCTGACGGGCACGGGCGCTGGTGGAAACACCATGGCAACCAGAGGCGAGGGCTTAATTACATCAGCCCGCGGAGCCTTCTCACCAGGATTAATGGGGACAACATCTTCACCTCTCGCGGTCAGGGAGGAGAAGGAGAAGCCGACTGTCTACGAGAGGAGCCCTGTCCACACCCCCCTCCTTGGCCAGGTGCGCCCACATACCTGCTAGGAACCTGGAATGGACGGGGCCATGGATCAGGGCTGTACCCAACCTCCTCCTCTGGTTCCGAGGGTCCCACGCCAGCTGGCCTTCTGGCCGTGTGACAGCTGCCTGGCCTGGCAGGGCCAGCCTTCTTTCTCCTGGGGTTCACCTGCCCACCTGGCCTCTGTCAGGGCACTGCACTCCCCCCACCCCACTGCAACCTGGGCTGCTGGCTGAGGGGGTGACATTGTGCCCCTCTCGCTGTGTGACCGTGCAAGGGCAGGGACCTGTGTGAGGGTGAGGTCCCTTACTAACCCATGTTTATCAAAGCCTCGCTGCCTGCCAGTGCCCCCCAAGCACTCCCGCTGTGTGGGGAGGATTCTGTTTCCTCCGGTGCAAACGCCGCATGTGTAGACGGGAGGAGAGTGAATTCTAGCCGAGGATGACAGGGGAGGGCTTCACGGAGGAGGCAGCCTTCAGACTGGGCCTTGAGGCCAAGAGGACAGAAGGATTCTTCCCACTTCAGGCAGACCTTAAAGCCCACTCCTGGCAGCCCATAGCGCATGGCCACCTGCTGACCTCTGCGCAGGCGCGCTGCTCCCTTCTCCCCCGTCCCGCTCTGCACCTGCTTTTCCTGCAGCCTCCCTTTAATGAGCAAAGGCTGCTCCTTCCTCTGGTCTCCACTTACGTGCCTCTTCTTCCAGGAAGACTTCCTTGCCCCCAGACCTATGAAATTGAGACGTGGTACAAACAGGGCCACGGTGGTGCCAGGGTCTCTCATTGTCCCTTTAAAATTCACCCAGTGGAGAGGTTCTTCCTCAAGGCTGGATGAAATCTCAGGCTGATCTGTGACTTCCAGTCATTGAGACTCACTTTTTCCTACTTTGTCCAAAGATGCAGCTTCAGTTCAGAAAGACTGTCTTGTTCCCAGTGAAAATGACACTGCGTCCCCTGCCCCGGCCTGAGGGTCGGCCCAGCTATGTGACCCAACCGGTGAAAGTGTTGGCCTTCCTCCCCGCCATCACCTCCAGCGTCCTCCATCCACCCCTTCCTGGTTGCTGAGCCCAGGGCTACAGTCTAGGGAAGTTCTCACTGCCCAGGCTGTTGGCAGAGGAGCCACGGGCTCCACACCAGGGGGATGCTCAGAGCCCATACGCTCGCACGTGGGTGGGTCTGGGGCCTTTGGGGGGCTTCCCAGGGGCCTCTCCGCTGCCTGGCATCCCCCATCCCCACTGCAGCCTCTTTCTGCAGCGTCCCCCACCCCCTGGGAGGAGCCCCGGGGGAGCAGGCCCCTTTGAGACAACCCCTCATCACCCTTCTACCATGAGTTCGGGGTCTGAGGTTTGTGCTGAGCGTGCTGTGGCCCTTGTGCGAGGGGCCCTCTCCTCCCTGACACCTCCTTTACTTGCCCCTTAGCTTTTTCCACGTGTCCCCAACTTTGGGGACCTCTTCTCAAGGTCCTGGAGTGGCCCCGTCATGCCTCCTCACTAGGCCTGAGTGAGGGCCAGGTCCTCCTGCTCCCGTGGAGGAGAAGTTGGGGAGAGACCCTTTCTATTCCCACAGGTGAGAGGTTTTTAGATCCCTAAAACCCCTTTCCAGAAATTTGCTTGGGAAAATACACATCTTGATCTGCAGTCTCATCTGGAATTACAGGTCGATTAGATCCTGGTGCTTAAATCCATCAGGATGGGTCTGACATCATCTTGGGAGCTTAAAACACAAAGGTCTAGGCCTCGCTTATGCACACAGACAGCGTGGGTCAGCCATGGGCCCTGCCCACTCTCCAGGCAGGCCAGCCGAGCGGCCCGTGGGGAACGCTGGTCCTGGAGGTGGAGGGAACAGAAGCTCCTGGAGTCCTGCACCAGCCATTAAACGCTCAGCCAGAAGTGCCACGCCCCCTTCCGCTCAGAGCTCATTGGTCAGAAGCTGTCACATGGCCTCACCACCCCCAGAGACCCAGGAAATGCCTGCAAGGTGCAGTGCCAGAGACACCAGGGGCACCTCAGTGATGACAGTGGGCAGCCGAGGCCGTCAAGGCCCCCTCCTGTGACCTGGGTCCCCTCCCGAGGACGCGCCCCACAGCCGCCTGTGCCCTGCTCCCAGGCCTGCAGTCCCCTGGAGATGTGAACCCCCTGAGGACAGGACCAGCTGAGCGCCAGGCCCCGGGTGCTCAGCGTTTGTTAACTTAATAAATCAGTCCACGCAGGAAAACTTAGGATGCTCGGGTTCTTCGAAGGCAGAGCTCCCGGGAGGCTGCAGTCTGCTCTCCATCTGGGTTCCGGAGCATTTCTGAGGTGTGATCGCACCCCTCCCATTGCAGGCCTGGCTCCAATGATACTCTGGGCGCAGCTCCCCTGGGAGCAGAGGCCCCGTCTGCCCCCTCCCAGTCACAGCGGGCCCTCTCCTGGGGCGCGAGGGGTGGGCTCTGCCGTCCTCCACTCCTTCCTCCTCCTCTTCTTCCCTCCTCCTCCTCCAGGAAGGAGCCAAAGGTCGGGGAAGCACCTTCGGGCTTGCTGATGGGGAGGAGGTGGGGAGCGTGCACACCTGATTCAGCAGAGGCATGGTCCCTCACTGCTGTCCCCAGCTGTCACCCCTCGCCTCTCCTGCCATGCCAGCCCCTCCCCCACTCATCCTTCCCTCTCATACGTCCCCAGCTCCTGGCATGGCTTAAAGAAACCAGCCTTGGGAGCAGAGAAATGCTGTGGCCCAGCACAGCCTGCGTGTGAATCCGGGCTCCAGCCGGAGGCGCAGCCTGGGTGTCCAGGGTAACTAGTCTGTGAATAGAGCCAGTTCCACACGGTTTGTGATGATCAGCTGAGCAGAGACGCATAATCCCGTAGCCGAACTCTGTGGCTGTGTCATAAGGGACACGGTGATCACAGTTAAGTGACAACCTCCAGAGTCTGGTGTCACCCGGCCTTCTCTCCCATCCCCCACACCCAGCCTGCCCTCCAGGCCCCAACTTCTCACCACCCCCCACCGGCCCCACACGTCCACCTGTGCTGTCCCTCTTCCTGGCTGGTCATCTCTGCTCCTCCCTCCATCGAAAGCCGCATGTCACTCCTACATTTGCAGTTCTAGGGTTTGGAATCAGTGTCTCTTTCCTCCGACCCCCGCCCCCTGCCCTTTTGCATGACATTTGTCACAGCGACTCCGTGGTACTGTGTCTTCTGAGGCTGAGTCCACATCGGGGTCATGGCTGCATCCTCAGGGCCAGCGTGGTGCGGTGCAAGGAATCAGACCGGAGAAACCGAGGACCCCCTGGGCTCTGCGGAGCCCTGCTGTGTGGCCCAGGCAGCTCAGCGTCCTCTGAGCCTGTTTCTTCCTTAGGAAGGGGGCTCATGACAGGACCCCTGGAGTTGTGTGAGGGTTGAGGGCATCCTGTATCGACAGTGGGGGTCTCAGGTTTTCAGCTGGTACCCCTGCTGTAGGGATGGGAGGACAGCCTGGGATCAAATCCCAGCCCCTTGGTCCACCAGCTGGGCCGCGGGCGAGTCTCATCGCCAGCCTGAGCCGCATCTCCTCCTCTGTAAGGAGCCCTGACTCCCCGGGCTCTGGTGTGGCTTCCACGAGGCGAGGGATGTAAGATTCCCCACTCAGGGTGGGGCGCCTGGAAGAGATGCGGTAACGGTCCCTGGAGACGACACTGCTGCTGCTCCGTCAGATACGTCCCGAATCCATTCCACCGTCAGCATGCTGCTTACATGCAGAGGGCCAGGGCAGGGCTGGCGTGCTGCCATACACACACGCGTGCACACACACACACACGGATACACATGTATGTGCAGAGGGCCAGGGCAGGGCTAGCGTGCTGCCATACACACACATGTGCACACTCACAGACACACATGGATACACATGTATGTACAGAGGGCCAGAGAAGGGCTGGCGTGCTGTCATACACACACGTGTGCGCACACACAGACATGCATGCACACACAGACACACACGGATACACATATATGTGCAGAGGGCCAGGGAAGGGCTAGCGTGCTGTCATACACACACGTGTGCACACAGACACACGCATGCACACGCACACACACACACCAAAGTGTGCAGAGAGGCGGTGTCTTGAGCGAGGTCCGGGGCGGCAGTGGTCCGTGGCTCTGAGGCCGTGGCTGACCGGGCAGGGAGGATGGATGGGCTGCCTGTCGCCGGGACCTGCAGGGGCACCACTTTTCCTTCCGGCCCTTAATGTTGGCTTTGTTCCAGGCTGAGCCGGAGGCCTGGGCGTGTGCGGCCGTGCTGCCCACGTCGGGGAGGCTCAGGGGACCCCAGACCTCCTTTTCCCAAGTGTGAGCTGGCAGGGAGCAGGTCAGGGGCTCTGACCCGGAAGAGGGTGTAGGACTCACTCAGGGAAGGGGCGGGGCTTGTTCAAAATGCAGATTCCGTCTCCTCCCCCAGGGGTTCCGGTTAGGAGAGCCTGAGGGCCCAGGGATCCAGTCACCAGGCTCCCCAGGTGGTCCTGATGCAGGTAGCTCTCCTTCAGCACAGCGAGACTTCCCATGAACTTCCAGGTCAGACACCAGGTCTGCTGCTGCTGTGCAGGGGACTGGGTTCCCTGAAGGCCACACTGGCTCCCACCACCCCGAGCCGAGCTGGCTGCCTCATCCCTCTGTCTATGAGGACAGGCGGCCAAGTAGCTGGCAGGTGGGACAGTTCTGTCTTAGCTGTCATTTCCTGAGCTTTGTCACACACAGACTAAGAAAGTTTGCTTAAAGGTGTTCCTTGATTAAAGGTTCATTGAGGTGGGGGACCAGCTGGGATGGCATTCAGCCATATGTCACAGAAGCCTGACCATGGTGACTTATCCAAATTCAGATTCATTTTTTTCACAAAACATAAAAATAAATCCAGAGGTCTGCAGTGAAGGCCACTGTGGCAATGCCACAATGACATCAGGGACCTGCTCGCAGCCTCTTTGTCACAAAATGGCTGCAGCATCCCCAGACATCATTCACATTTTAAGCTGGAGGGAGGAAGGAGGGTGAAGGGCAAAAGCTATGAGCAGCTGAGTCTGTCTCTTTTGATGAAGAAAATAAGAGATTTTCCAGGAGCCCCACCCACTAGACTCATGCTTACATGTCTGCCAGAACTGGGTCTCAGGGGTGACCCTGGCCTCTGGGGTGTGTAGTCGTGAATACCTGCAACTAAGCGTGTTGCTGTGCCAAACTGACAAGCTGTTCCCGAGGAGGGAGAGAGGGCAGATGCTGGTCAGGGAAGCTGCAGGCCCGGCCGCTGGAGGCACCGTCATCCCCAGGAGGCAGAGGGAACACAGGCCAGAAGGGTCTGCACTGGGCTGAGGGGGAGGCATTTTCTTCTTGCAAAGCAGTTCGGAGCACGTCTGGAAACCCAGCTCCTCGGCAGCTCCGTGTCTTGTTGGCCGCAGAGAAAGCCACTGGTCCTCTCTGAACACGGTTGTCAATGACGGGAAGAGTGTAGGACGGGCTCATGCACTTAAGGCTCTCAGGGCCTGCACGGGGCCTGACGAATTGTGGCTGCATTGTAGGGTTCACACCACAACGGGCGTTCCTCCGTTGACCGAATCCACCGCTGCAGAGACCCCGAGGCCGCAGGGCCCTCCAGAGATGGTGCATCTCCCTCCGCCGCCTCAGATGCGCTTCCCCTGCCCACCTTGGAAAAATACTGGTCTCTCCATTCCTGGAAAACACCCAGACTTGGGACTTTCAGCAGCTGCCTTGGAAGAGTGAAAACGATGAGATGGAATAGGGCAGGGGCTCTCACAAAGGCGACCAGCGCAGGCCTCAGGCTCCGTGAGCGCTGACTACAGGTTAGGGATCTGTGCCCCCACCAGCTGCTTCCCGATGCCTGTCCTGCAGCCCAGTGGTCACTAAAGTGTGAGGTCCGGGACAGCTCCCACCGTTCCCCAGACCCCGGACAGAGCCCTGAACCTGCCTCCTGAGGCAGCAGCAACAGCATGAAGAGAGCCTCACATCGGAGAGCGCGAGTTCTAGAACCATCCGTGGGGTCTGGTCTTGGCTCCCACATCCAAGGTCAGAGACCCTAGAAATAACTCTTTGAAAGGATTAGAGCTCAAACCCCATTTAAAGCCCATTCCAGGATTTGAGATGAGGGGAGGGTTGTCATTCTGACACTGGCTCCTTTGGAATCACCCCAAGTTAGAGATATTTTAGCTCCTCTCCCTCCCTCCTTCTTTCTAACAAGATGCTTCCTGAAAATAACACGATATCTGCTGTTCTCAAGCACGAGTATGTGCCGGGGCCACACTGAACGCCCCCTCACATTGTCTCCTGTCACCTTCACAACGACTCTGAAAGTCACTACTGTTGCCTCTCCAGGTCACAGATCAGGACGTTGAGGCCGTGGAGCACAAGCCACAGCTCGAGGCTGCAGAGCCGACGGGCTTCAGACCTTCAGCAGAGTTGGGATTCAAACCTAGAACTCTCTGACAGCAAAGTCTGAACTCATATCCATCTTGCTGTAATATTCCTCGAACGTTCTGTTTAGTTCCAAAGTGGTAATTGGAAAATGCAAAAAATAAAAAATAAAAAAAGTCAATCCCGGCGAGGTTTTTTGCACACACATGAGCTTAATTGGAAATGTGATTGGTCCAGCAGCGTCCTGGGGAGTCCAGAACAGAACTCGAAGGCCAGGAATGGGGCCATGGGGCAGGAGCGGTCGCCTGCAGCCAGGGCCTGGGACGGCTCTGTGTGCCGGTCTCCAGGGTCATCTGAGACCTGCGGGCTAACCTCCAGGGGTGGGAGCCGAGTCATTTCTTCCGGCTCCAGAGTCAAGGCTGGCGCACGAAGGTGAGTGCGTCCTCTGGGGGAAACATGTCCCCTCCCTGCCCCAAGAGGAGCGTGGGCCTGAATGGGGCGCTGTGACAGAGGAGGAGATCTGAGACGGGTCTGTGTGAAAAGTCGGGACATAATCAGGGGAACCGGAGACTAATTAGCTCTTCCCAGCACTGGCGGCAGGTGCACGGAGCGGCAGAGGAAGCACATGAGGTTGGGGGCGGGAACAGCAGGCGAGCGTCCATGAGCCAGGAGCATGTGGCCGTCCAGTGCTCGGGAAACGCCAGTGCTTCCTGGTCACTTAGCCCAGGACACCAGTGCCCGCCTGTCCCCAAGGCTGGCCCTCTCTGGCCCTTAGACAGAGCCCGGGACTCGGCTCCTCCCAGAGCTTTGGGACTTGGGGCTCCATGAGGAGGCATCCCCTCGGCCTGCTCACCTTGGGAATGGGGAAATGGTACAGCTTTGCGTTAACTTTGCTCCAAATGGCCTTTGGACTTCCAGACTTCTGCAAGGAGCTTGTTCCTACATCCTGATGATGAAGGACTGGTCTCCCTCCACTGAGACGATCATTCACCACGATGATGAGCAGAAACCCACTAGACACCAACAAACTCTGCGAATGCTGACTCAGGGGACGGGGCGGGGCTCTGTTCACAGCCTGTGCCCTGGGTTCCAGGAAATGAGAGGCTGTGTTGCCGGGCAGCATCCCCTGGCACCCTGAGCCCCGTGCCGAGGCCTCTGTGCTGCCGGCCTGATCCAGCAGACGCCCCTTGGCCACCATTTTAGTGCTTGGCGTGGAGGGCCGAGGAGCTCCCCGCCCACATCAGTGCCGAGGCTCCCTGGGGAGGTGGATGGGAAGGGGGCAAGTGGGCAGCAGAGGCCTGGGTGTGGGTCCTGACCCCGCCTCCCACACCTGGGGCAGGTCTGCCTCTCCAGGCTGGGTCCATGCCAGTGAACTGGGGTGATGCTACGTCATGGCAGTGTCTGAGGGCCCAGTGAGAGGAGGATGGAGAGAAAGTGCTTTGCAGGGGCCGGCCTGGTGGCATAGTGGATAAGTTCACGGGCCCTGCTTCGGTGGCCCGGGGTTTGCAGGTTCGGATCCCGGGCATGGACCTACACACCACTCATCAAGCCATACTGTGGCGGAGTTGCATATACAAAATAGAGGAGGATTGGCACAGATGTTAGCTCAGCAACAATCTTCCTCACTAAAAAAAGAAAGTGCTTTGCAAACGCCAGGGTTTGGCTGGAGTGTGGGTGGGCATGAGCGAGGGAGAGGCCAATGGAGCCCACTGGAGGCCAGCATGGTGCTTGCCCTTATCGGGGGGCATTGGGACCTCGGGGGTTAGGCCAGGGGGTGACTGGTTTATTCCCTATGGAGGAAGATGGCCTGCCCTCCTCCTGCCACGTGTCAGCCCGGGGTGGCTGGGGAGTGGATATGTCCCCTCAGAGCCACTGGAGAACAACTTCTGGACTCCCTGAGGGAGGGAGCTGATGAGACCCTCTGACCTCGAAACGCTGACAGACTGGGCTATGCTGACCAACAGTCCATCCTCAGCCGCTGGCTTCGACGAGCACCATCTCGACGCTCCACTCCTGCAGGGTGTGGGGAGGTGAGGCGTGTGCCCCCACCAGCACAGGGTGGAGCTGCACAGAGCCACCCAGGGGCGGCCGGGGACAGCGAGGCCAGGGCAGCTGGGGCCAGTGGGGTGCGGCATGGGACATCCAGCCCCGACTCTGCCCTGCTCCCCCAGCTCGGGGTAGCCTGGGCACAGTCGCTTTTCTTCTCTGCTTGGGAGCCTCTCCAGGGTCCAGGTTAGCATCCCCAGCCTTCCACGGAGCACTGGCCCCTCAGAGGGTCTGCAAGGACAGAGGAGGGAACAGAGTCAACCAAGTCCAGGGGCTCAGCCCCCAGCACGCTCAACCGCGGCAGGAAGGAGCAGAGGGCGTTTTCCAAAATTATCTGAGAACAGGGCCCTTTTCCATGGAGCCTCCGCTAAGCGTGTTTCTGGCGATGCTCCAGCTGTTCGAGGACGCTGGCCCACGAGGAGCCTGTGAGACATCCCTGGGCAGCCAGGCCCCTGGCCAGAGAGCTGAGAGCGAGAGGCTCATGTGGGCGGGGACAGGAGCTCCGGCCAGGGCCCCAAGCGTGCCTCCAGCTCTGACGGCCTCCCTCCCCTCTCCTTCCCCTAGACAAGCATGACTTCCCCATTCCTCACCTCCTTCACCGGCCTCCTCCCAGGTCCTCCAGCCTGGGGCAAGGTGGCCAGTCCGGTGTCGTTGCTGAGGACCACGGACGGGGCTCCAGGAAGCCAGGCTGTGGGAGCTGGGAAGACCCGGTGAGCTCAGACGTCTTTCTGCTGCCTTTCCAGAGCCTGCCTGCGATTCCACAGCCGTGGCTTTACATTACACACCCAGGGCATTTGTTTCGGAGGCTGGAGCTGTATTCATCGCTGCTAACATATTTTCTCAGGAGGGATGTGCCGCAGCCGTCCATAAATTTCAGAGGTGGTGGAGATGGGTCCGCGCACCTAGATGGAGATGGATACGCGTGTCGAGAGCACAGGGCCTGCAGAGCTCAGAGGGAGACGGATCTCCCGCGCTCCGCGCAGAGGCAGCTCGTTTGTTTGGGGGATAAGGAGGGAGGGCAGGGGACCAAGCCTACCATTTGTCTGACGACGCGTCTGAAGCTTCCTCACTTGCCTCAGCACCTGGGTCTGGGCTACCCTCCTCTCTGGGCTCCGTGAGCCGTGGGATGGAGAGCTGCAAGAGCCACGGGAAGAGGGGCACAGCTGGTTAGCCAGCGGGGTGTCCCAGGAACGCAGCAGCCGAGAGGCCTGGCATTTAGGGCACCAGTTCTAGTCGCAGGCGCTCAGCCACTGACCCGCTGCACGGCCTTGGAGTTGAGGAATCAGAAAACTCTGGGATGCTAGACAGAGACGGTGGGGAAGGAGATCCGATTCAGCTAATATTCCCTCCCGCCTGGCCCAAGCGAGGCCCACGGAGCCGGCCCACAGACAAAAGCTTATCGTCAGAAGCCGCAGAGACGTGCTTTTGGGTTCCGTGGCGCAGTCTGGCGCAAGGAGAGGGAGGAGGACCACCTGGGTGCCCTCTGTGAACAGGAGAGCTGAGCCGCAGGACTTGAGACAACTTTCCAGCTCCTGCCCTTTGACCGGCGGGCGGGGTCTCCAGGGTCTCAGTCCGGAGGCTGGACGCAGCCGAGGACGTCCATTTTTGCCTCGTGAGCTCTGGCACAGACAGGGGGCTTGGCCATTTCCAAGGGCTACCCCGCCCCATGCCCCTGCTCGTTTTCATGGGATGTACCAGGCACGCCCTGCGTCCCAGGACTGGGCAGGGTGTGAGTCTGAGAGAGCACCAGACGGCACACCCCGGCTCCCAAGGAGCACACGAGCTGGGGGAACCCACCAAACCACAACTTATTGGAAAGAGAACCCTGGGCCACGCTGCATCTTTCCAGGAAGCCCTCCCTGGAGGCGGCCAGAGCCTTGCCTGTGCAGAATGCGTTTCCCTAAGGCTCTGCCCTTCTCTTCTGTCCTCGCCTGCCTTGCTGGCCTCCACCTCTGGGCCTTTGCACCTGCCACCCCTCTGCCCGCAGCACATCCTGCTGGATTTTGCACAGCTGGATCCACTCCTCAGAGAGGCCGCTCCTGACCATCCAGTCTAAGCTGTCCAGAGCCACTCCGAGACACACTGGCCATCATCTCCTCCTCACAGGCCTCATCCCAGTCTGGAATTTGTCATGCAGTTAGTTGGTGACAGTCTCTCTCTCTCTCCTTGTCAGTCTTATCATGGCTGCCCCCAAACTACCACAGGGCTGGCCCACGGGACAAAGACAGGAGTGTGCTGAATGAATGAATGATGGTCACTGAAGTGATGGAGGGGCTGATTTCATAGGGGCTCCCGTTTAGAAGCCCCACCCCACACAAGGACAGTCCGGGGTTGCGTCTCTCAGGGGCTTGCACGCTCTGGTTTGAACCTGCTTTTCCAGACGTAGCAATCCTACCTGCCCCCCAACCTCACATGACCCCAGGAGAGACCACATTGGACACTCGACGTTCACAGAGGAGTCTCACCTTCCCGAGATCCTGGACCCTTCCCCAGGCAGGGAAAACCCTTGGGGCGGAGAGGACGAGCAGTAACAGAACACAGTCGCGCACGCCCGCCTGGAAGGCCCCTGAGCCTCGAGTGGCCCCACCGGGAGAGGGGATGATGCCCTTCTGCAGGGAGAAGCTGCACCGAGTGCCAAGTGCCGGGCCCGAGTGCTCCCCCTCCCAGATGGGGAGTCCCCACTGACAGCCTCCAGCAGCCCTTGTCCGCCGTCCTCCAGCCCCAGCCCCAGCCAGGACCCGATTCCTTCTCTTCCTCCTCTTCACACTGTTATTGTCGTCGGCAGTGGACGGGGCATTTTACGTCCATTCTCGTTGACTCCTCCCAACACATGGCTGCAGTGGGTATGAATACTGCCATTTTCCAGATGAGCAAACTGAGGCCTCAGTCTTTTCTCCTTGGGTGCATCCTGTGGACCAGCAGAACCGCATTTAACAGGACCCGGGAACGTGCACGCACACTGAGGCTTAGAAGGCCCTGCTCTGGGCGGCGGGACCTGATTTCAGTCGCTGGCTTTCCTGATGGCGCTAACCCTGGCCTTCAGTGCCCCTGAGCCCATTGCTCTGAATCTGTCTCATTTCTTGCCGGTGGCTCTTGAGTCCCCACCAGGGGGTGCACGTGGCCCTCGTGTGTCAGTCTTTCTCCTCTGCTGGACTGGGGGCCCCTCAACCACTTTCGTCCCCACACCCATCCCAGCCCAGCACAGGATCCTCAAAAGGGCTCCCCAAGTGCTGGCGATGGGGTGAGAGGGCGTGGGGGAGACGGCCCTTGAGCCCCCTGGTCCCCATCCCATGCGGCCCCCCTGCAGGGGGCTTTTCAACCACATCCCTGGGGCCATTCTCCCAGGGCCACCAGCCCTTGATTCCGGCCGCCTGCACGGGTGGGTGATGTCACTTAAGAGTTAACAGCTTTGAAGAGCTAAAACCTCTCTAACATGCTAATTAGCGTTTTCCTGCAGCTGCTGTGGGGCCTTCAGCAATGTCACAACACACCCTTCCTGGTTGTGGGGCTGAGGCCAGCGCTCAGCACTTCCCAGGTACAGGGCCTGGGGTCGCCCATGCTACACGGCCCTGGAGATCTTCTGGGGGTGGATGGGGAAGCAGAGCTGGTGTCCCCCCGTCCCCGGCAGCCTCTCGGCAGCCGAGCATCCTTTGTGGCCACAGAAACAGCAGCCTCTAAGCAAAGGCTCATAACCCGGACACCTCAGATACGGCACAAGGGGAATTCAGGCCAAG
Source organism: Ceratotherium simum simum (assembly GCF_057802395.1). NCBI lineage: Eukaryota > Metazoa > Chordata > Mammalia > Perissodactyla > Rhinocerotidae > Ceratotherium > Ceratotherium simum. The sequence goes on along the minus strand of NC_141928.1, from coordinate 2,731,877 downwards.
GCCTAAGGGAGGGAGGGGCTGTTTCAGCACAACTCCCATCTTTGGAAATCTCCTACTTTCCAGAAGGCGTCCCTGGTTGATGAGTGAGTAACTCCACTAGGCTCTGCCTGGAGCAGAGAGACAACTGAGACGCCAGCTCGTTCAGTCCCTCATTCTCTCCATGGGGAACCTGGGGGGGTAGGTGGCCTGCTGGGGGCGCACCCTCGGGGAGGGGTGCCAGGCACTGGGGGGAGGGGCCCACGTGAAGAAATAGAGAAGCAGATAAACCAGGTAACGGCAGCCTGGGCAGGTGCTACAAAGAGGACAATGCAGGGTAACTGATAGGATGTGACAGGGGTGACTGGGGAATTTGGGGAAATCCTCACAGCCAAGTGTGCCTGGGGTCCCTCCAATGACGTCACCTCCTAGGAGCCCATGCTGTGTGGTCAGTGGCCCTCATCCTTCTCCAGCCCCCACTGGACAGGACCAGGCCCCTGAGAAGAGGGTGATGCAGAATGCACCCAGCATCGCGGTGATGGCTGGGCCTCTCCTTCAGCAGACAGAAGCACAGGGGGTATCTGGGCTGATGGGTGAGGGAGGGATTTCCGTGGGGGTCACCATGCAGCGGGCAGCTGTCTGTCATGCTGAAGTCCAGACGAGTCTCTGCCCTGCCGGCATTTCTAATTCCTGCCTCCTGCCTCCTGCCTCCAGCCTGAGCCAGTGGGAGACTTTTGCCGGGCTTGACAGAAGTGTGGGTCCTCAGTGGGCCCAGGGAATGGAGTGTAGGAGAAGGCGATTCTCAAAAAACAAAGAAACGGTAGAATTGGAGTCGCCAGTGGAATTTCCATCAGTTTCTTTCCCGAAACGACAGGGCAGAATTTGGGAAGTTGCAGAGCCACCCAGGAGCGCGGAGAACACTGTCCCGTGGAGCCCAGAGCTCCTGGGGGCTGTGACAGACACAGGGAGCAGAGCCCTTGGGGAGGAATCAGGATGCTCCCTGCTCCCCCAGTCGTGTCGTGCTAATGAGGATTATTAATTTTACAGATTGGTGCCAATAAGAACTAGAAGAAATGCAGGGTTCACTCAGCAAATAATTACCCTTACACACACAACAATTACTTAGTAAACGTGAGTTTAGGGGCAAAGGAAAAGGCAAGAAGTGACACGAGGTCCTCCTTGTTGATCGTGGACAACAGAGAAAGGAACAAGGATGTTTCCGTAGGTTTGGGAAAAAATGGTTTTATTTGCCAAGAAGGAGAAAAATTGCCTGTACAAAAATAGCCTCTTATTCTAGGAAGGCTGCAGCCCTTGGTAAGATCTGAGGCTCCTAACGTCCGACTCAGGCTGAGGCCACGTGTTCACCCCTTCTGGTGCAGGCCGGAAAGAGGCAGGCAGGTATAGCCGGGATTGTAAAGACAGCTCATGAATCCGGGCTGGGGTCATCTACACAATGCTGAGTCATTGAGAACCACAGCAGGAGAGGTGTTGAGAGCCATGGAGCTAAGTGCTAATTACCAAGGAATGCTGTTTCTGTTCCTCCCCCTCCCCCACCAGACAGCAGGCTGACCCACTCCAAGGATGAGGGGTGTGGGCCCAGAGGCTTGAGCAGGCATAACCCCCTCCCCCTAGATACAGAGCTGGTCGTGTCAGGGCTAACTTCAGAACTCATGTTCAACTATTATAGGAAGTGATGTGCCCTTGCTCTGCCTAGATGATTAGGAGGGGACATGAGGACAAGGGGTGGCTCCCAGCAGCCACACTGTGACCACGAGGGCAGCCAGCCCAAGGATGAAGCCAACATACGGAGAAGGCAGAGCCAAAGGAAGCTCAGAGAGGCAGCACCAAATCACAATGCACCTGGGACTTAGAAGCTTCCGGATGCCTCAGTTAGAAGGGGAAATAAATGCCCACTGTTTAAACCAGTTTGGGGTGGATTTTACGTTTCCTGTAACCGAAGCCTGCTAACCGAATCAGACCCCTTCAACTGAGCCCAAAGTGCATCCCAGCTTTGGACGTGCCTCGCGTGTGTGATGCCCTTCATCCGAGCGATGGTTCTGTGACCTGGGAGCTACTCAATTTCCCACTTCACAGACGAGGGGACTGAGGCTTAGAGACGTAAGGAGCGTGCCAGTGATCACGCACCCGGGACACAGGAGCCGGTGTCGGGATGCAGATCTGCTCGGCGCCAGCGTTCCGGCTCTGACTCACACACTCTTCTGTCTGGTGCTTGGGAACCAGAGCGGTCCTCGGGCAGATGGGGCAGAGCAGGGTGGCTAACGGGTGGTTAGAGCCCAGGCAGCCCTCTGGGACTTCTCAGCAGGGGAGATGGGGGAAGGAGACCCGCTGGGAGCAAGGTTCTCGTTGCTGAACAGAAACCATCTGGTCTCCCTGATCGCCAAAAGGGAACATCTGTGTGGCGTGTGCCCATTGGGGAACTGGTACACTGGCACTTTCCATGACGGAGAAGCAGTGAGACTGCCTGGCTGAAAAATGTACCTGTCTCCATGAGTCCCCCAGAAATGCATAAAAATGTTCCATCTGGGGAATGGAGCCAATTTCCAGCATGGAGTGTAGGGGGAGGCGGCGAAGAAAGAGCTTTGTCTGCAGCTGTGTGGCTTCTCAGTGCTGCTCTGTGGAAGGCATCCTCGGAAGAAACAGGCAGTATTTAGAAATGATTTGGGGGGGAGTTCAAGAAATCTGCTGTTCTGAGTTCAATGTCCCCCCCTGAATTTCTTCAAACGTCCCAGACCACGCGCCAGTGCTGTGTTCCTGTGACTCAGGGAACCCCATTTCTGTAGCTGGAACCCCGACTTGGAAGACTGAGAGGAGCCGGAGCCCCTCTCCTAATCCTCAGCAGAAGGGGCTGCACTGACCAGGCAGACAACCCCCACGGACAGAAGAGCCCCATGAGAGCAACCAGGCCGAGCGAGCCCTCCACGGTGGAGCCTCCAGGACTCACACCCGCCCCTCCAGGCAGCAGGATGTGCAGCAGAACCTGGGCTCTCTGTGGACACCAGCCACGTCGAGGAGACACCTGGGGGGCGGAGCGGGTGTGGGGCCTTCCCTGGGGCCGAGAGGGTGAGCCATCGGGTGTCTGGTTGGAAGGGGGTCTGGGGGCTCGTCTCTTGTCCAAGGCAGAGGAAGAAGGCCTCAGCTTCTCAGGGGCGCTGTCGGTGGAGACCCCTGTGTCTGGCAAGTTGCACCTTTGCCGCCCAGGGGCCCCTCACTCTGTGTGCGACTGTGCACTGGCTTCCTCAGGTGGGAAGCGAGCCCCTGAGGAGGTGCTGGGAGGCTCTCTCAGCCCAGCTTTACAGATGAATTAGTCAGAAGATCCTCAGCATGAGCCAGTGGGAAGTCGCACACTAGCTGGTGAACAAAATGGGAAGGAAATGCGACAAACAGAAGTCCATCTGGAGGGAAAAATAGGACACGCTGCATTCTCGCGGATGTCAGACTGAACCCCTGACGTAGTGAACGTGGCGGCACGGAGGCTGAGCCTCGTCCAAACCACTTCCAGGGCGTCTCCGAACTCGTTCATAGAGCTGAATCTGGTTTTTCATCCAACACAGCTTGAAGCACTTGTGAGACTGCTCATTCAAGGGTGGTTTGGGGAATGGGGTTTGTCATTATAAGATTTACCCTGATCCAAAGAATCGTGGTCGCTGAACAAGTCAGTGGGGACGTGTTTCACGGGCAGGGTTTCGAAGCTGCAGGTGGCTCAGGTGACGGCGTGATGAGAGGTCAGAAGAATGGTGGTGGCATCAGTGAGCTGTCTGAGGTTCCCACGTCCAACACGACGACGGGGAGAGAGGCCAAGGACCATTGGCTATGCTTGCTGGAGGACATTGGCCTCTGGTCAGAAGAAGCCCCAGCTCTAAGGGACTCTGGCCCTGGGTGGCCATCCCTGGGCAGGTCTGGGGTCCGAGAGACACAGACTTGGGCCTGGGTGTGTCCCTCCCAGCTTGTGAACTGGGGACAGTTAGGACAGAACCCGAGCCCCATCTCCTCGTCTCTCCCACTGGGGATATTTGTACCTAGCTCAGTGGGCACCTGCTGTGTCTGTGTGTGCCTGTCACCCAGGGTGGCTGCAGAGCGGTCACACCCCTGTCCTCCCCTCCAGGAGGGTGTAAGTGACACCACACACATGCTGGGGGGTCTCGGGCCACCCCTCGCCGACCCAGCCTTTCACTTTCACGACAGGGAACATGCCGGCCCCAGGCATGGCTGGTGGGCTGCAGGAGGCACTGCAAAGCTCCGACCCAGGGCTCCCGCGCCAGCCCAGCCGCCCGAGCGTGGCCCCAAGAGCCAAGTGGGTGACAGAAAGGCATTTTCATTTCACAGCAGAAACTCATTGCCAACTTCTTTTCATATAGGATTGCCTCCGTGGATGGAAATGCACCAGATTCCTGAAGCCACAGACGACTTTTAATATTATGGGAGTTCTCCACTTTTCGCTAATTTAATTTCTGGGGCTATTAAAGGTAGCCTGGAGAAACACCATCTGTTGAGTGGATGATAGACTAGAGAAGGAATTTTAGCAGTAAGACTATAAATTTCCACTTTATCAGGGGTCTTGGTACCTAAAGTCAATTTGAGAAAGCATTGAAATGCTTATCAGGAGAATTTCTCAATCAGGCGCCTCTTCTTGCGCCATTTTTCATCTCCATCAATCAGCTGCTGACATTCTCGGCCCCGAGAAGGGCCCTGACTCTCAGTCCAAGTGTTTCCAAACTGCCAGAAGAGCAGTCGTTTGAAAAAAATTATTTACAGGATTTTATTATTTCTCTCAAAATTCCATGAGCCCTAAATCCTCTTCATCTCAATAACAGTTGGGCATACTCTCGTTGGAAGAGCTTCTTTTCCAGGGAGTGCGAGAAGACCCGGGACACGTAAGCTGGTGCCCCCCGCACTGCGGGTCTTACCATAGAAGAGTCCTAGGGTCAAAATTCCCTCCTTTTGCAGAGATGAGCTGTGAGATTCTGCCCCCAGGGAGCCCCTCCTCTGAGGATTTTTTGGCCTCCCAGATTCCCTACTACTGAGTCAGCAACTAGTAGGCCCCGACTGTGTGCCAGGCACTGAGCAACAGGATGAGACAGAGCCCCGTCCTCATGGGGCATTCAGGGAGCAGGGTACAGAGGAGAAACGCAAATACATCCGGGGCTTGACTGCAGAGGCGGAGAAGGGCCCGGCGGAGTTGAGGCCGGGCGGCACGGCGGGGAGGGTGACTGAGGCGCTTCTGCAATTGGTGGCCAGCTGAGAGGGGACAGTGGAGCTGAAATCCGCAGGAAAGGTTGAGGCAGGAGCGTGAGGATCTGGGAAGGGGGTTCCCCTCAGAGGGAGCAGCAGGGGAGATGGCTGGAACGGCGACAAGCTTGACGTGTACGAGGGGCAGAAGAGAAGCGTCCTGGGGGGCATAGGCCCTCTGGGGACGGGGGCTACAAGGACAAAGGCCAGAGATGCAAGCCCAACCTGACCGAGGGGGTGGGCAGGAAGGGCCAGGCTGGGTGCCTGGGGGTGGGGATGACGCCCGAGCAGGTTTTGAAGGGGGAGACAGGGAGGAGGCCACAGCCCGCTCAGACCCAGCCTGGCCCCGTGCAGGGAGGGGTCTCACGGCCTGGGGTGGGAGGAACGTCGAAGGACTTAAGGCCACGTTGGTAACTGCCCAACCAGCGAGGACCCACGCCTGTGTAACACAGAAACAGCCAGAATCCGGCTGGTCCTGCTTGGCAGTGAGATCCAGGTCTTCTGCCAGATCGCTCGCCCTGCAGGTCCCCAGGGAAGAGTGTCCACCCTGGTGTCATGTGGGGTTCTGCTGAAATGCTGTCTTGACCCAGATTTGAGGTCCTGGCTAGAGGCGGGCAGCTGCCCTCCTTGAGCAGCTGATCCGGCCACACCGACACTTGCTTGTCAGGCTCTCACACCCCGGGGCCTCTCTAGCCCCACCCTGATCGCCCGGGCCAGGCACCAGACAACTAGGGGCACCCACATGCCCCAGAGCCTGGAAATTATTTAAGTTAGCCCATCCACAGGGGGTCTCTGAAGCCCAGCCAACCCCACCCTGCCTGCCATGCACAGGCTGTCCCTGCAGCTCCACACACACATGCGCGCGCACACACACGCGCACACACATGCACACACACACACACACAGAGCCGTCATGCGGTGGGCCCCCCTGGACGTGGTCTGTGACCAGGGGAGCGGGCGTGCTCTGCGTGTGGGGCCCCATCCCGAGGGGCTGCAGTCTCAGCCCAGTCCCTACACGGAATTGCTGGTTTCTGGACAGGCCCCTGCGAGAAGCAGGCATCAGTGGGCGCCCCAGCACCGACTCCTCACTGCGGCTCTTTGCAGGGCGTTTACCCTGAAGGAGGGCCACCCAGGCCACCCTCAGGCTATTTGGACGCCTGTCAGGTGCTGGAATCCAAGGTGACTCCTTCAGGTAAGGGGGCTCATTCCCAGGGCTTCGATTTCTGCAAATGGCCTCTGCACAAGCAGACACCAGGGAGCATCCCCCCTTCAGCAAGACTATGTCACCAGTCCTCTTCCTCGCCCCCCTCGCTCACGTGGCCGTGCTCCCCATTTCCCTGCTCAAGAGCCCCTGAAGCTCCGGGTGGACTCCATGAGAAATCCGGCCCCTGCACCTGGTGTGTGTCTGCCCTCCCGCTCTACCTGAAGCTCCTGCTCCCCGCACCCACTCCCCACTGTCCCCTGAGCCCTCCTGCCCCGGCCCGCCAGCACTCACTTCTTTGTTTACCCAAATCCTGCCTGTCCTTCCCAGGCAGGCTCAACCCCCTCTTCCAGGAAGCCCTCCATCTCCCTGTCACACTCGTCTCCTCTCTCCTCCCCCGAGATCCTTAAAGCTTCTCTGGCTGTGAGCTCTTGTCTTCAGCTGGGCACACAGTCAACACTGAGGACTGGCAGGTCTTTTTTTTTTTTTTTTTTGCTGAGGAAGACTGGCCCTGAGCTAACATCCGTGCCTATTTTCCTCTACTTTATATGCGATGTTGCCAGAGCATGGCTTAACAAGTGGTACGTCGGTGCGCGCCCGGGATCGGAACCAGCGAACCCTGGGTCGCCGCAGTAGAGTGTGCACACTTAACCACTTGCGCCACCAGGCCAGCCCCTGGTGGGTCGTTTTTTGATAAAAGTAACCTGAGAATGGAGGCAGCAAGGTTTGGGGGTGCTCCCGGGCAACAAGTGCAGGCCTCCAGACTCGCCACAAACTCTCTGTAGAGCGGAGACACGAGGCATGGCCTCCAGGGGTCGGGAGGGAGGGTAGCCCAGATCATCAGATCATCATTGCGTGCCCTTCTGGCTGCCCCATTCTGGGGTGGCCTGGGCTTGGTTTTCTCTGGGATTCCAGGGGCGGCGAGGGGACTGTTGTCAAAGAAAGGAAGAGTCGAGGAGGGGGCTCCAGCTGTTTGCTCCTGATCACCCCAGCCTCTCAAGGGCAGACACTGCAGGCTCGACCCACTGCAGACCACCCCCTTGGTGATGGGAGACACAGGCTCTCTTTACTGCCCGGCAGACATTTCCAAACCCCAAACACTGCTTTCTGACATAACATGAGGACCCTCCCTACCGGTGAGCAGCCGCCCTCATCCCAAAAACAATTCCACCGCCTGGCGTTCACCGTCTCTGCTCCCCCACCCGGGATCCTGAAGGGTGCTCTGCCGTTAAACCCCGTCTGGAAAGTTCCTACACTGAGAGGGCTCATTCCTCCAGCTCTCATTAGCTGGCTCTTCATTACCAGCTCACACTTTCATTATCAGCAATCACCTTCATTATCAGCTAACACCTTCATTAACAGGTAACACCTCGCCAGGCAGCTTGTCAGCCAGCTGGGAGCCGCAAAGGGCATGCGGTGGCATGGCCGCGTGTAAGAGGCAGGAGGGGGCACTCATAGGGGAAAGTGCCGGGCACGTCGCCCCGGCTGGCCGTGGAAATCCCTCCGTGTGACTGGAGAAGGCCATCTTAGGGGTGGGAAACCTGGTGCCTCTGTGAGACCAGAGAAAATAACAGCAACCACGGAGCAAACCGACTCCCACCTACCAGGCTCTGCTCGTGGTGAGCCCTCATGCGGCTATGACATGGGGGGCCAACTTGCTCTGGAAAAGGGCATATCGTAAATGTTGAGGCTCTGCAGGATGTATGGTCTCTGTCGAACCACTCAGCTCTGCCACTGTAGCAGAAAGCCGGGATATGCAAACAAACAGGGTGGCCGTGTGCCAATAAAACTTTATTCACAAAAACAGGCCAGCTTTGGCCAGGAGGCCGGAGTTTGCGGGTCCCTGGACCATGTCACTTAATCTTCCGACCATCCCTAGAGTGCCTGTGATGCCCATCTTGCCCCCGAGCAACCAGCAAAGTGAAGGGCAAGAGGGAGTTTGGGCAGCCGCCGCCCCTGCTGGCAGGTGGGCTCACTGGCCCCAACCCTCTGCCCAGGCTGCCCCCAACATGCCCTCCTTTCAGTGCCACCAGCCTCCTTGTCTTGTCAGAGAAACAGAGCCAAGAGGAGATGTGTGTCTATGTAAAGAGACTGATTATAAGGAATTGGCTCACGCGATTATGGATGCCGAGAAGTCCCAAGATTGCCGTCTGGAGCTGGAGACCCTGGAGAGCCGATGGGGTAAGTTCCAGGCTGTGTCCTCTGTGTCCCAGGGCAGGAGAAGACGACGTCCCAGCTGGAAGAGTCAGGCAGACAGCGAATCCTCCCTTCCTCAGCCTTTTTGTTCTGTTCCGACCTTCAAAGGATTGGATGTGCCACCCACACGGGGAGGGCACCTGCTTTACTCTGTCCACCGATTTGAATGCTGACCTCATCCAGAAGCCCTCGCAGACACCCAGAGCAACGGTTCACCAGGTATCCAGGCCCACACGGTGCAGACACATGCAGTCAACCTCACATGCCTGCAGGAGGTGTCACTATTACTCTTATATTGTTGTTATCGTTGTTATTATCATTCCTTTTTGCAGATGAGGAAGGACTCTTCGAGGGTTAAGCAGCCGCCCCAGGCCGCAGGGCCAACAGGCCGCAGAGCTGGATCTGAACCCGCATTTCCACCCTCTCCAGCGCAGCCTCCGCCCACGCCAGCAGCCCTCGGAAATGCTCCTGGGGTGGAGGGTACAAATCGGAGGTGGCAGGGGGGCCCCTGTGCTTCCGCTCTGCCCTTCCCTGCCAGGACCGTCGGCGAGGACCCCACGGAGACCCTCCCCGTCAGATGCCGGCAGCTGCCGAGGGCCAGGCAGACGCACCCGCTTCGGTGGGGCTCATTTCCCTCTCTCGTCTCCTTTTCCAGCTCAGGCCAGGAATCTAACGGTCCCTTCCCTCCTCTTAGCACATAGACGAGTCCTTTTAAAGGCACGAGTGATGATTCTCGCCCCACTCCATGACTGAGCTCCAAGGACGGGGGAGCTGGAGGGGAGGGAGGGCGGAAGCAGACTTGTCTCTGATTATCCAAAGTGGGGGAAATAAAGGGTTGGTGGAACTGTGGCCGTTTCCCAATAGCCGTCCTCAAGGACGGGCGGGCAGCCAGGTCTCGGGGGACACGGGGAACAGTTTCCTGGGGCCGCCATAACAAAGAGCACAACTGGGCTGCTTAAAGAGAAATTTATTCTCTCCACGTTCTGGAGGCCAGAAGTCCAAAACCTCGACGGGGCTGCTTCCTTCAGAGGGAGAACCTGCCCGGCCTCTCCAGCTCCTGGTGGCGGCCAGCACGCCCGGGGCTCCTTGGCTGATAGGCGCATCGCCCCAAGCTCTCCGTGTTTGTGTCTTCATCCCAGCGAGACCTCATCCTACTTACATCTGAATCACTCCTGCAAACATCTTACTTCCAAATAAGATCACATTCACAGGTACCAGGGCTTAGGACTTCAGCATGTCTTTTAGGGGACACAATTCAATCCACAACATGTGGATGTGTGAATCTCCTGAGCCCTTGAAACATTGGTTTCATCTCAGAGGTCTCTGCACCTGGCACTGGTTGGGAGACATGACAGGCGGGAAGTGACCAAGTGACCTGGGCAGTGGGGGCACCAGCAGAGGCCCTGGGGAGCCAAGAACACGTTCAGCTCACAGTCGCCTGCTGTCACAGAGGAGGCACCGGGCTGAGAAGGGAAGACAAGCCTGCTCCCTCCTTCCCTGCCTGCCGCTGGTAACCAAACCCGGGCAGGAGCAGAGGGGTCAGCTACGGCCTGCAGAAGTCACGGGCACACACCCTCAGTGCCGAGATTGAATGCCGTCACCCGTCAAAGCGAAGTGTGGCGCTGTCTGGAGAAACAGCCTGGCCGCCCTGCGCCACTGCCGTGGGACTCCAAGGCTGCTGCCCTGGCTGGCGTGGCCCATTTGGTGGTGATGGACCTCCACGTCACTGCAGGCTGGTCAGGGCCGCTCAGGAGTGAGCCCTCTGCATGCCGACCCCCTCTCATCGCCTAGCGTGGGCAGTGTGGGGGTCATTTCAGGCCAGCAGCGTTTACCGAGTTCCTTCATGGCCAGGCCTGTTGCTGGGTGCTGACCGGATCAGAAGGGCCCAGACACGAGCTGTCCCTGTGACACTGGCCATGGGTGGGATTGCCTGGAGTAGGGACAGGGGGTTCAAGCCCCCCACGCCAGCCTATCCACACCCCAGACTGTGGCCGTGGGGCTTCTGGTTTAGCCACGGCCTCAGGACAAATTCTCAGCTGGCCTCTGGGCATCGGTCTCAGGTAACCGCCCAGCTCCCACAGACGGGGCCGGATCCCCCAGCTCACAGCAGGTGGTCTTGAACTAAGAAGCGTCCGCTCTCGGGCCAGGTTCTCGGGTTTCCCAGTCGGCTGCACCTCACCTAGCTCCTAACCCCTGGGGGAGACACCTGTGGGGCCTCTGACCACATGTCGTGGGTTCCACGTACAGCCCAGGCATAGAAGCGGGGTTATAGGGGTGCAGAATCACAAATCAGCCCCGTCCCAGAAAGGCCAGACCCCAGAAGCCTCGAGAGAACAGAGCACACGGCCGGGCCCTGAAGCCGGGACCTCGCCCAGGCAGGAAAGATGTCTTGGGCAGACACGCGGCCGTGTGGACGTGCCCAGCAGGCTCTGGGAAGACCCCTCAGTCCTGCTCAGAGAGGCTGCTGGCCTTGAAGCTGGGGCACTTCTTACCTGCTGCCCGCCCCAAAGCCTGTGCTCAGGCGAGAGGCTGGTGAACAAGGTCCCCCCACTCCCTCCCTCCTTTCCCCACCTAACAACTTAGCCTGGACTTTTCTGTCCTGAGTGCCCCCCAGGGCTCACTCACCCTGCCT